>NC_061109.1:27640040-27680040 GCF_015104395.2 Macrobrachium nipponense | reverse complement strand
AATAAAGAAAAACAAGTGAACGTTTTAAAGCTTGTTCTTACACATGTTTACATCCCTGGCCGGCTTAATTAAGAGATGTTAGAACAGCATGTAATTTTTGCTCCGAAGAGAAGAAAATGTGCGGATGGAATCGGGTCCTCCTTCAAAGAATTGATATTTTGTTCTTTAAAGAAAACGCACCCACAATATCTAGGGGAGACAGTACTAGTTTTTCGTGCAATGTTTCACGAATTTCCTTCACTATAACAGTACTGGATAACATGAATAATATGTTTGCCAGTGGGCTTAAACATATAAACATACATACATTACATATATATACTATACATATAGAGTATTAAACATGCATACTATACTATACATGCATATAACGCAAATTATATATCTATATATATATATATTATATATATATAGATAGATATATAATATTATATATATATTATATATATATATATTATATAACTTATATATATATATATGAGATAGCGTAATGCCATAATTAAAGAAGATCTGCAAGACAAACAATTGTCAGGGGACGACGTGACTGACCAACCCAGGTGGAGGAAAGCTGTCAGTAATAGGTATAACCCCAAAGAGAAGTTAGGAACAATGCAGAGAAAGAAGTGTAATGACATAAGGAATACTCTTTACACTAAACAGCCTTAAGTTTTTACATTTGGAATTCGTCTTTCTTATTTCTTTTTATTTCATATTTCCAGAGATCACATATTCGAGGTGCAAGTCACAAGTTTCATAAATATCACGCGATACCTAAGAAATTAGCAAAATACAAATGAAAATCGCAAAGGAACGATATCATAAGTTGATGGTCTCTTCAATACGAGGTCAAATTCTAAGCATAACACTTTAACCTACGGAAACAAAGCAAATCTGCTTGGTGGCGGTTGGGAAATGACAATAGTTCATAATAAATAAATAAATAAATAAATAAATAAATAAACATGTGTGTGTGTGTAAGTGTAAAAATATTCATGGAAGTGTCTATATGAATCTATGAGAGGCTCTCACTTTTCAAGTTTAGTTCAAAGCTAGTGAGCAACAATAAAATAATCCTACTGCAACCATAGCCTAATTACAATGATACAAATTGGGGGTACTTACAATGCAGATCACCGAAAAAACTTATAATTGAAAATGCCGTACACTTACCTGAAAAGAAAAATAAATAAATTAAAGCTATTAACAATGGCATTCATTTCTTAGAGTAAATGTCACAGAAGAAACTCAAAGGTTTGATCACCCTCATCGTTAATGTTCATATTCCTGTTAAAATTAAGCATAAAAATATAATCAAGACATCAAAAGATGCGATACGAACAGAAAACATTGTATACAAAGTTGCCATTAATAGTTAACAAATATCTTTCTAAATTTTGTCCTTCGAAAGCTGTGTTATAACATCTAAATTTCCCAAAATGATCATATTACCTGTTTCCAAGAATAATTCCACAGAGGAAGTGGCGGAAAAATATCCGTGGTCAATGGATCGGAGTTGAGAGAGAAAAAGAAAAAAAAAGTGGGTTAAAAGATTCAGCGCCACGAGAGAGAGAGAGAGAGAGAGAGAGAAGAGAGAGAGAGAGAGAGAGAGGGGGGGGGGAGGGGCAGATGGGTATTATCCTTCATAAAGTGTTTGAGGTGAAGAAAGTGGGCACGCAACTTCATCAGGTATACAGGTCCCGCTTCCTCAGGGGAAATCCACTGAGTGATAAGGAAAGGTGAGACAAAAAAAAAAAAAAAAAAAAAAAAAAAAAAAAAAAAAAGGAGAGGGGAACATAAAAGGGAAGAGCTCTCTCTCGTCTCTCTCTCTCTCTCTCGCTCTCTCTCTCTCTCTCTCTAGAACGAGTTGTACTACGAGTTAATTATGATATTTAGATATATATAATTATGTGTCCTTACCTCTTTTCCTAAAGGTTTCTGTATATTTTTTCATGTTATGTTCGCTTAATACTACAGTAACATTATTTCAATATACAACTACTGTAATAATTCAGTACCATTAAAATACTTGAACTTTTAGACTATAAAAAATATGACAAGTAAATACTTGTAAAGGGAACGTGTATATAAACGCACGCCCGCATACACACACGTGTTTATATATATGTATGTATATATATATATATATATATATATATATATATATATATATATATATATATATATATATAATATGTATATATCTATATCTATATATATATATATCTATATATATATATATATATATATATATATATATATATAATATATATATATATATATATATATATATATATATATATATACACAAAACACATGCAGATCCAACTTCTGTACATATTAACGCTTCGCTATTTTTTTAGCTCAGCGTGGTTAGATAACATTAGGTTTTACAGGGGTAGGTGGCAGCCTCAAGTACACGTGTTGAGAGGGAGATCACATATTCATCCTTTTTTACCAAAATAATATTAATGTTAGGAGAGGTAAGGTGCACAGACTGAAAATTATACCTTTCAATTCCGTAAGCCAACATTATAACCTGACTGTATTACCATATCCATACGAACTGATATATAAATTGAAATGTACATAACGAAAAAGTCGAATCTCAGCAAGCTAAAGGGTTAAATATGAAATAAAGGTCGGTATGAAAATGACGAAACTCCGTCGGATGAGTGTTTTTTAAAAACAAAGCATGGAAAACGCTGAAAGACTATCAAGTACATCTGCTTCTAAATAGATTGTTTCGAGCATGTTCTGACACTAACGCCAGAAAATTCTTTTCATGAAAAATTCCACCCTGACCATTGACATCCTCCTCTCCTGCGCTGTTACCAGGAACGGCAAATCAGAAGGTCAGTAAATCAGAATGTCATCCTGTCGCCCAATTCTGTGTCAATTTATAGGCTCTGTCTTTCCTTACGACCTGCTACTCTTGTCATGGACCGGCAAAAATACGTTTCGAAATGTTCTTTCTCTCAGCAGAATCCCTAGCCCATCATCATTTGCCATCTCGATAATCGATTGATAAGAGCCTGCGTGCTCCTGCCAACTCAGCTGTGCTATCATGAAAAAAACTTTCACTGTGGAGGTAAAGGCAGCGTAAAGCTCTACGGAGAGAAACGCTAACTAACATGAGAAGAAACTTATATACTGTAATTGTTCCCCTGGCATTTGCCAATTTTCATCTTAAGTGATAACCGAGCATAGTTAGAAATGGAGACCAATATCTCTCTCTCTCTCTCTCTCTCTCTCTCTCTCTCTCTCTCTCTCTCTCTCTCTCTCTCTCTCTCCGTTTCTACCAGGTACCCAGAGTAATTTTTAAGTGTGATAGATCAGCCCACTCAAGATCTTCATGCAAGCTACTTCCCCATGAAGGAGAGCCTGAAATTATTGGTCTTCCTGCATCTAGTCTGAGTATAGGTTGTAATTACGCCTCAGCATCCATTTCCCCTTCGTCCTGAATATACATTTATCTTTAAATCAATAATGAAAGAAAAAGGAGAAAATTACTTGTAAATATTACTGAAAAGGAAGTAATTAATTTATGTAATTTACATCAAATACTCATGTTCTGATCGTTGTTTTTACAAAAAATTTATTTATAAAGTTATTACCAATTACAACATTCATTTCTGGTATCTGATGAGAAATGAACTTCTGCGTTTGTAGCTCGTAGACTATGCCACACTCTTCTCTTGACTTATTCTCTGCAATTTCTCCCCCTTACAATTCTTAGTTTTATGAAATTTTCCCGTAAACAGTTTTTTTTCAGTAACTTCAAACTTTTCAGTTACACACACACACACACACACACACACACACACACACACACACACACACACACACACACACACACACATATATATATATATATATATATATATATATATATATATATATATATATATATACATACATACACACCCACAAACTATTCTCTTTCAAATCTTTTTTCATATAGCATGCTACCTTCTTTGCTGCCCTTCTCCTGTGGTTCATCTCCCTTCATTCAGTTGACCGTTATTCATTCAAGTTATCCCCAAATATCTAAACAAGTCAGCTACTGTACTTGCATTTTCTCACCATCCAGTTCATATTCACTGCTTTATCCTCCTAGTTTTCATTTGCCTTCAAAATCTTTCTCTTCCGAACATTTTCTTTCAACGACCTCGTGTTAAACTCTCCAGCAAGTGCCTGTATTTTTTCGTCAATATCCATAGAAAACCATCATCTGGAAACATCACCTACGTTATACACTTTATCCACAGCTTTTTTTTAATTCAACAACTTTGGCGACATACTTTTGTCTCATAGTACACACTTTTAAACACCAAAGCAGCCACTCTCTAATATCCATTTTTTCTCTGGTTACCTAGCGACGCAAATTTTGAGAAAGTTGTGTGAAAATGTTTTGTCTACATTATTTCATTCTACCGTGAAAAGCTCACAAAATGCAGTCCTATACTGGAACCTTTTCTCCGCTAACTGATTTCTGGTGTTCACATCCTTTACCTAAAATATTTATCCATTTTCAAGGAAACAACTCTATTCGATCATAGCCTCTATGGCTTGGAAGACACCGACTGCATTTTGGGATGTATCATTTCTACATTTTTTTCATATTTTCGAAGTAGCTGGTGAATCTTTTTCTCATAACTCGTAGTAAGCAACAACATCCTAACATTTAGGTAACAAAAATATTAAGTTCATTCCCAGTTATTCTTATACAAAAATCCATTTCTCTATTGCTGATCCAATTTGATATTATTTTCTATTTACAATTATTTAGGATTGCAAAGGATTTCATACATGGTGAAAAACAGAAAACATTTTTACACATTAAATTTATATATTCCATACTTCTTAATGGACAAATACTATAGACAAATGCACTACCAATCAACTATGCAATATTAATATGGCAGTTTCATTTAATTCAAATCTTAAAATTTCTCAATCAGTGAAAAACAAATAAACTTTACAGGAATTTTTTTAAAGAAAGCGAAAACTATATTATGCGCACAAGCACACTCATCATTTGTATATGATACTTTACCATAACATTACATCAATTAATAAGGAATGTCATTTAAATTCCATTTTTAGGAAACACTTACTACATCACCAACGTAGATTTACCTGTGTTCTGGGACGCCGGCGACAATGAGGTTTTGCATGATGGTTCTGAGTCCTCTGGCATACCAAGGGAGCTTGCTTGTTTCCGAGTCTCCGGGCATACCATGGGGATTTCTTGCCTTTAGTTTGCCTTTGAAATTTCCAAGTACGTTATCAACATCATCATATCATTCTCTCTTTCCTCCTTCGTGAGAGTTTTCTTTTTTTCAAAAGACAAAGCTTCCAATATATTAAAAGACGCGTTGAAAAGTGTGGCGTTAAAGTAACGAGAACGAAGACACCTTATGCGTTTGGCACAAAATAAAAGTCTTGCACGGTTCAGAAAAATCATCACAAAAATATTACACATATATTATATGGCATCATTGATGAAGGGACTAATGGTAATCCGAGGTCAAGATATCTTCCTTCTAAAGGAGTCCACGACTTGACTTTTCAAGCCATTTCGGAATTTCTGCGGGGTGCCGGAAGAAAACGCCAAATTTTCCGATTCATCATTCACCATAGGTAATCCAGGTCTACAGTGACGCACTAATAAATAATTAGTTTAAAATACTATTGCCATTATTGGGAAAAACAGAATTTCATCCTCTTCAGCAATTCAATTAAGCAATATGTCTGGTTTAAACTGTCCATTCTCCTGTGGAAAATGAATGAAAATAGGTATTTACTTAAGGAAAGAGCAACAACATATACTATTGCGAATTCATTTCGACATATGAATGATTCGGATAAACCATTTTAGATAATAGTTACCATACTGGTATGTATGTATGTATGTATGTATCTATGCATTACGTAGGTATGCATTATGTATGTAATATATATGTATATATATATATATATATATATATATGTGTGTGTGTGTGTGTGTGTGTGTGTGTGTGTGTAATTTGACAATGCGCATTGTGCTTTTCAAAGTAGTGGTTACAGTGTTAACCTTCCCATTCTCGGTCTATTTTTTGGAATGATGTTGCTAGCCACACACCTTCCTCTAACGTGGCTGCGACCATCGTACTCACTTAACAACCCTGTACTTATTTCTTTGCTTCAGTTAACACCTTCGCACAATGTACTTTGCAAGAAACGATCTGCGAATGAAGAACGCCCGGAGTTGTACAACCTGCTCATGAGAACTTCCTACACCTACAGAGGGCAGTCATATTATCTATCATTCTTTCTTGATCTTGCTCCTCCCTCCTACTAACACTTAGGAACTAGGCACTCTTTTCACTGAGATATCGTCCACTCGTTCCATATTACAGACCAAGCTAAAAATACTGAGCCATCTCTCACCTACCCTAACCTTTGTACGACCTCTACCTACCTCCAGACTTCTCACCCCATCAAATCTTATTACACTGCACATGCTACGGAAAAAAAGCTTTTCTCAACAGCATTAACGCTTTATTTGCATTCAACATCCCCACATGTTGTCTGGTAGACTGGCGGCCACATACTTCACAATCTGCTGGACAAATATTTCTAACGAGCGGGTCAGTTACCTATATTAATGCTACCACCGAAATGTCTCATGTGAGGAAAACTCCTGGGTGTTCTAACCCATGTCTGATTTTTTTTTAGAGCCTTGATACAATTATTTCCCAAGTTTACATACTATATATCGTTTCTCCGACATACGTTTCATTAACACAAAAGTTTGTGCAGAATGATCCAGTGTCAAGTTGTTCAAATTTACATTCATGATGGAACACATAATCATCTTTGAATCATGAAAAATGAACGATTATCATAACTTTAAAAAGTCGCACACAAAATTAGGAGATAAAGTGCACTATAAAGAGTTAGGAAAGTGGCTTTGGGTTCCCTTATTTACCTCTGATGGCAGAAGAATTTCTAGTCCTCTTGATAACTGCCTGTTAGTTCTAAAAACTGCAATAAAGCCACATTTGCTGCTCTTGCCTGTGAGAGAAGGAAGGCTCCCTTGTTTGCAAGGTGTGGTATTCGATCATCAAAAGAAGAGTAAAAGAGATAAAGGGCGAATGAAAGCTTCAGAGTTCGTAGGAAAAAAAAACTCAATGAAAAATATATCAGTTTATTTTGATGTTGGAAAAAGAATCCTAACAGCCGCTCATTAAACAACGAGATGCCCTTATGAATATCATTGACAATTAAGAACAGAAAATGATAAATTTTCTGTTTATTTAATATTCATGGTTTTAAATTTGTAACTTCCTTTTCTAGAGCGAAGACATTTCAAGAAATAACGAGCAAATAATAACACAGAGTTTGAATGTGAAAACAGCGAACACTAACTAGTCTACCAATGCAAAGTTTCTCAAACAGAATTATCGCCCTGTAAATTCGAAGAATGATATGCAAACGAAACGCTCAGAGATCGACATAAGTCGATCAGCCTCTGGGCCTTTTTCAAGCCCTAAATGATGAAAGATGGACCCAAACACTCGTCGTCAGCCACGAAGAAAGAAAACGCCTGCAATCTATCCTTCACAATTCATTCAACCTGCGGTTTTCAAGACAGCTGACCTTGCAAAGACATACACAGAAAAACAAAAAAGGAAGGCATTTTCACTCGTTTGCCTTCTTTATCTCTTACGTAATTCAGCCCTCCCCTTTTGCGCGATCAATCTGTCTGAAGGAGAGAGTGATTTCCACTAGTCAGTTGCAACAAACCTCCTTCATCAGCATTCCCGCCAAGGTCCTCTCAACAAAGGCCACTTGGAATTCCACCTGAACTCAAGAGGTGATCACACACAACTCTTGCAGCAAACTTCTTGTAGTGATCAACTCTGATGATCGTCAAGCACAAAAATAGAAAGGAAAAACTACAACGAAAAACCTAGTCAAAGTTGCTGTATTTTTAAACCATACATGGGAAAATGTCAAAATGATCTACGTGCATCAAAAATATTATTGTCTTACCGAGAATGATTACAAACTGGGATTTGCCGTAGAACTTTCAAGTTTTATATATCTAAACGAAAGGCTCTGGAAACAAAAGGATAAGCTCATAAAAGTTACACTCATTTATGAGCTACATCCATCTTAACACGCACATAGCACGAAAGATAATTCCCCTATTCCTCACTTTTAGCCATCCATAATAATAATAATAATAATAACTCGCAGAAGCGAGCACGCACACACACGCGCGCGCACACACACACACATACACACACATATATATATATGTGTGTGTGTGTGTGTGTGTGTGTTTGATAATATTTGATTCATATCTGAATGCTAACCATGCCTATTAACATATAAAATGGTAACCCACAGCCGCTATCTCCATGTAAAGAGATTATTCCACTCAACACACTTCTTCCTATGTATCAAATTATTTTTAAATTCGAGTATTTTCGACTTATATTTTTGAAGTCGATTCCATCGAACAAAATCAACGGAACGGAGACGTCACAAATCACACAACGGATGATCTAACCCTTAAAGGTGTGTAGCCTCACTAGACATGTGTTTGTCAATAAAGCTTCATGGATTTCATTCTAATATAAACATTCAGGGTAGTTAATTATTCAAGGGAGCTTATGTACCATAAAACGAAAAGAAGAAATGTACAAACATAAAATGTGTTTGTGCTTTTCAAATCCTCTGGGAAAGTGTATAAAATCCAATCACATTCACTCAAGTACACTCATAATGAGGACCAATGTTCAAAATCTCATCATCATTAAATATGGATAAACATTTATCAGATTGCCACAACTGATTTATAATGAACTCTTATTGTAGCTGGAAAGTTGATATAACGCTGGAAAAGACACATATATAATAAGAAACCACTTACGAACTTCATATAAAAAATCCATTTTTATATAGCACTACCATTTACGTCTCGCGAGAAAACATGCAAGCATAGAAGTGTTGTGAAGCAAAAGATAATCAAATGTCAAAATTTTTTACTCTTCCTTTCCTAAAGTAAGTAATCGACAAGATATCCGATGATATCAATTTTACGTTCGTACTGGCCACCAGTAACCATGCTGCTAAAAACGAAATAAACGACACGTACAAGCACAATGAAAAATTACTTTCACTATTGGTAAAAGACAACACTGCCAAGTGTGACTTGCATTTCTGTATTACACAAAATCTTCACTGCAAGATTCAGTCCAAAACCACCAGTGATATTCGGTTTTCTATACTAATTCTTTCCTACAGTACAATGTAGAACCGAAATGCTTGCGCCTCTTTTTCCTTCTGCTGAGTAAAAGGGCAGAATGTATCACACGCTCGACGCACTCCTTCTGCGACTTCACCACCCCCCAAAAACCACTTCCATAGCCCCCTGCCCCCACACCATTCGCCCACCATCCCCGTCCATTCACACTCTCTACTGCTCCACGTCTTGCTCGCTTCGGGTTGCCCAATCCTGTGATCCCAATGCCATGTCATACAGGGAGGGAGCTGGCCGCAGAGCGCCTCCCTCACACCATTCATGACCATAATGGATCCACGAAGGATGAATGATTTCTGATGATCCTGGCTGTCCCATTTCAGGAAATGTTGAAGCTAGGAGGATAGAAATAACGTTGAAGTTTGAAATTTATTAAATTTCCTAAATGAAACAGCGGATCTGATAATAAGCTGGTGAATACTATTGAAGCATCTGTTTTTTTTTATCGCATGTTGTCCGTTTACTTTTGTTTATCAGGTTTTCAAATTCCTGTGCAGTATGAAAAATAATTGAGATTTAGATTTGAAAAATAAAACGGAAGATGATGCAATGTTAACCTTTCAAAATCTTTAAGACAAGAATATATTTTATAGCATAACTCTACTTATGAACGGATATACTCTAGTCTATAGTATAAAAAGGCTGTAAACGTACATATATGTGAAGGAAATGTTGTTCTTGAGAGATATTACTAGAGAAAGATGGACCATTTTGAAGTATGTAACCGTGATTTTTGTGAGCAGTCTAAGATATAAAACCTATCAATATTGAAAGGGAGGGGTAACTTGGAAAAAACCCTTCACATAATGGGTATCATCGTAATAAAGACAACAAGAACATGAAGATGACGATTCTCTCTCTCTCTCTCTCTCTCTCTCTCTCTCTCTCTCTCTCTCGAAGCATCAACTTCATGATCGCAAAGATGATTTTTTTGTGCCCCACGAATTTCTTTCAGATTGAGCAGCAATGATTAATATTTCAGAAAAGTACTGAAAAAATTAATCATTCAAAAGTCCTACAAACAAGAAATATGATTCAGGAAGAAAAGATGTATGTACACTTTTAACTTGTTTCAAATCTTGGACAAAGTAGCTAACAATCACGAAGTAAGCCTTAGTTTATAAAACATCCTGACTTCCTCATAAATCACGGATCAGACAGTTTACATTCATATTGTAAAAATAGCATTACTACAGAGATGCCTTGGGTACGGCCCAAATTTTAAAAATACGTCATAATTACTCTTTCAACCTCCGTTAAGCAGCTTACACTCATATTACATAACCCTGATACCGAGATAACCCGGTTCCTATCTCATTTTGGGCATAGCACCTTACGCACACCTTGTTACTGAGATGTCCTGACTTCCAAATCTTACATAAAGAGTTTTTCACTTAACTTTCTCTCGAATGTATCAAAACCGCCAGGTATTATGCATGAGTCGCGCATCATGAGGATAAGTAGTGTTTATTACCTGGCAACCTTAAACAAAAACGAATAAAGAGACTAATCTCAAGAAAATGCCCACGGAAACATATCCAATATCTACAGTAGACACTTTTATCTTATGATGAACTGCCTTATTTTCGAGTGAAACGGAAATAATCAGAAACATTAGGCTAACATTCACTGTTTCTTTCTTACCACCCTGCACGACGACTATTTTTCCGTTCCCTTTTTCTTATCAAAAATTTATTCGCATTTTAATGCCCTTCCTTTAGGTATATTCTCCTGACGATCATAAACTTGTAAAAGTAAGTAAGAGCACAATGATGATATTACTTAAGCGAGTCACATGCCACCTACATTTCTAGAGATTACTCACTAATGATGCTAAAAAAATTTACACACTAATGATGCTAAAAATATTTAACTAGACACTAGGAAAACGTATAGGTGTGATTCTACAAAATCGCCATTTGTTTTTCTCAGTAACTATAGCAAAGTCCACCTAGCTTTGCAGCTAAGCCCCGCCCACTGCTCGCCAGAGATTGGCTAGCTTTCGAAGGGGGAATGGAATGACGTCACACTAGTTAACAGTCCAAAAGATTACGAATACGGATTTGCCTCCGTTCGGTTACGTTAAATCTCGTGCATGAGTCATGACACTAAAGATTTTAGTTCCAGGAGTTGTGAAGTATGCAGTTCTCCGAGAAAAGATATATTAATTTATATATTATTACGAAGATCATGGATCATTTTGTGTGTGCATTTTTCTTTAAATTATGGGCAGCCTAAATACACAAGCATCTTGCTTTTTTTCTCCTAAATTTGCCTCCTACATAGACCACAATAATTAATACGAAGCATAGATTTATGAGGCCAGTCCCGATATTACGGTATTAATTCATCATAACCCTGCATGTCAAAATTCATATCTTTGAAAGATTAGGCCTACAGGTCAATTTCTTATATTCTACGGCAATGACAGGGCTACTCGTCAACTTCTTATATTTTGAGGCAATGATAGGGCATAGACCTACGCATCAATTTCTTATATTTTGAGGCAAAGACAGGGCATAGACCTACGCATCAACTTCTTATATGAGGCAATGACAGGGCATAGGCTTATGCGTCAACTTCTTATATTTTGAGGCAATGATAGTGTCGACGCGGGAAAGTTTGGGCATCTTCTCTGCGCGACTGTTAACAATATGTCCGCTGCGCGATGAAAAAACAGCTGTTTTTGTGGTAAAGAAAAGTTTGGTAATTGAATTTTGGGCCACTCGATATAAGACATAAGCGTATACTCTTTGTCCCATAAAAAAAAAAAGGGAAAAAAAAAATTTATTTACGATGTGAACAAGTTCCCTTTTGTGGGCACTAAGGGTGATTTTGGACGCTTTCCCTATTTCCTCTCTCCCTTCATGACGAGCAAGAAAAGGAACCATCGGCTCGGTTTCCCGCCGCCTGGTCAAGTGCGTGGGAGGGAAGCTCGCTTTGTGTTTTAAACCTAGAAGCAGACGGATGTGCATGGCCTTGAGGAAATTAAGCGATTTAGGAGGTAAGCATTGCAGTGTACTGAGATTCTATAAACTAAGAGCTAAAAGAGTAGGGTTGTTGCTGATGAATAACAGTTGATAGCTAAATAGAGAAGTGAATATGATGGGAAATATAGGCTCGTTTAACAAGTGTCCTAAATAGAGAAGTGAATATGATGAAATATAGGCTCATTTAACAAGTGTCGTTAGGGGTCATGTGCACAAATTACGATGCCGTTCCCTTCAGGAATGTAGGCAGTGGACCACGAGGGGATTAAGACGGACGGTCCTTACGGTGGGAAAGCAAACGATTTGGTAAGTAAGAGTATTATTTTGTTAAGAGATCGCTCATGACATTTTTGGTTCCTCGAAGTGCATGGTAATGCCTAGGTATATTTCTTAAAGATTCTATGTGCAATTATTGTTATTTTAACCATTGTGATCACTGAGAAATTGATTCTAATGTGAGTTAAGGGATTTACCTGTCCTAGTGTTAAGGAGTTTTCATTTAACTAAAATGGCAAAATTGTCACCACTGTGAATATTTATGTTTGTTCATTTTTTCAGTGACCGATTGTAATAAAGGAAACTATAAGACAGTCGCGTATCACTCAAACCCACGTTGGGCCGCCCACAGTCACAAATCGGCTACCACCCCTCTGGCGAAGCTGTGCGGAGAAGACGAGGAAATGAGGTGGTTTCAAAGGACGTCCGCTACCACGCTGCGCCCAAAGAAGACCAGGAGTGGAAAGATGAGGCTAAGTCTACACAAATAAGAAGCTATTGTTGGATCCATTTCTTTAAGGCATTGTTAGGCGTATTTAGTGGTAGTGCCGTCACCAATGCAATTATTTGTCAGGGAGCCATGGTGGTTCCGCAACGAATGCTAAGAGTTCGTGTTTAACGTTGTGTACCGCCGAAAGTTTGAGCGCGATTGTTAAAGGTGTCACATGAGTCAAGTTTTATCAGGCATATGGTGGTTCTGCAACGAAGGGATTAAAATAAAATGTTCATGAGCGAATCTTAACGAATTTGGCGTACGTCATTAATATTTAACAGTTAAGTTTAAGATTCTGATGGCTGCTCAAATTTATTCTACTGGCGTCGTAAGAGGGACTGGTTAAGTAGAGCAACTAATGTTGTTTTGGATAATATTCAAGTTGGGTAAATAATTTGTTTGGAGAACTATTCAGGGTTGGGCAATTAATTTTGGTTTGGAGAATTATTCAGCAGATAATCTTGCACATTGGTAACCATGCGTGAAAACATTTGGGTCATTTAATGTGGGAATTGTGATTGCTGGGCAGTGGTTTGTGTGTAGTAGGGTGATTAACTAGGGTTCTTACAATCTTACCTTTGTTTAAAAAAAAAAAAAATACATATATATATAGCTATAGGTTGTGATGGTGCCCGGATTTGTGCCATTTCTTCAGGGGGGGGCGCAGCGTAATTTTGTGGGGCATGCAAACTACATCTGGGTGAGTTTCCAGGGCAAGGGCTGGTTGGCAAATTTGAGGGGCTCAAGATCGTGTTTGGGGTTGGTAACGAAATTTGGTAGGATCGTGGTGTCCCAGCTAGGGACCCTGATGAACCACGGTACAGGGTTAATAGCAATTAGAGGGGCAGGCGTGCTCGAGTCGGGAGAGCAGTGCATCATGTTTAAGCCTCATGGTGTATTAATTCAGGTTCATAGGATGATTTCCCACAGTCTGTTTGCCGCTTTGCAGTAAGGCTTAAGTAAATAAGGCTGTGGGACACGAGACATTGTTGCATTCAGGGTTGCTCCCTAGACTTGAAGGATCTTTGTGACGTCGCAACTGAGTAAGGTACTGGTAGTTGTCTTCACGGAGTGGTGCGGGTTTTGGCAACTCCTTGGTTAGGTCAGCTACAGTTTGACTAGGGAATTTCGTTAGTTCATAGGTAGTGGCCAGAGCTGAATCCAGGAAAATGGAGACCCTTAAAGTTGTGCAATTGAGGGAGGGTTTGAGAGCTAGAAGCCTCCCAATGGGGGGGAACAAATCTGCATTGTATCAGCGTCTGAGCGAGTCACTAGAGAAGGAAGGCAGGAGTGTTCAGGAATTTTTGAAGGAACTCGAGGTCAGGCAGAACAGTGAGATCAATCAGGACCAAGAGGCAAGAGAGGACATTGGGCCAATCCCAGAGGAGGAGGAACATTTAAATGTAGGGGATAGCGCATCAGTTATGGGTAGGCAATCTGTTGCTTCAGGGGGCTCTAAACAGTCAAGCGTGAGTTCTACTGGGAGTAGGCGTGTGTTGGCAGCTGCTTCTAGAGCCAGGTTGGAAGCAAAATTACAGAAGTTGGAAGGAGCTGCAAGCCATAGAGCGAGAGGAAGAAGCCTTAAGACAGAGGAGGGAGAAGCTTAGGTTGGAGGCAGAGATAGCTGAGGTGGTGGCAGAGGAGAAGGTTTTACAACAATTTGACGAAAATAATAGAGAAATAGCTCCCGTCACTAGGATAAGGGAAACACATAGACCCTGACATGGACAGGAGTGAACAACCCATGGGCTTAGGTGCAGTAGCGCTTGAAGTTAGCTCAGGTGGGAATAACCAAGGGGACTTAAGTAATAAGGAAATCTTGCAGACATTAATCTCTTGCAGCCTCAAAGGCTTGATGCCCAAGCAGGATATGGCTAAGTTTGATGGAGATTATACAAAGTACTTTAGGTTCATCCGCTCATTCGACGACATATTTAGCAGCCAGCTGACAAATGATAAGGAAAGGCTGAGGTATCTAGATTTATACACAACAGGTAGGCCAAATGAGATAGTGGCAGCTTGCCTCCACTTAGATGCTTCAGAGGGCTATAGGCAGGCAAGAAAATTGCTGGAGGAGCGATACGGCAACCTTGAGCAAATAGCCACCGCATACGTGGATAAGGTAATCGAATGGAAGGACATGGGGGAGAATAATGCAGAGGACTTTGATGAGTATGCGGTGATGCTAAAAACCTGCAGAAATGCAATTTCGTGCGTCCCTTATGGTGTCGCCGAATTGCAGAACCCAAAAACAATGAGGTTGATCCTGAGCAAATTCCCATCTAGTGTGCGGGACCGATGGTGTAGAGTTGCCGACAAGATAATTAGTGAGAAGAAGCAGACCATACAGTTTGATGATTTAGTTAGTTTCATTGAAGGGAGGCTAGGGTCTTAAAAAATCCTTGGGTTTGGTACGCCCACCTGTTCGAGAGTGGTAAAAAGGGGGCCACCCCTGGGTTAGGAGAGGGTTCAGCACCAAGCAAATCACAGGGTTTAACGAGTGCAAGGAAAGTCATGTAACAAAATTGGGGAGGCTCCACTTTCATGTTGGCACTGTAAAGAACCACATATAATAGATGAATGCGACCAAATAGCTAAAATGGGACATGAGGACAAACTAAACACCATTAAGGAATTGAGGCTTTGTTTTAGTTGTTTGAGAAATGGTCATATGTCCCAGTATTGCAGGTATAGGAAAAGGTGCAATGTGTGTAACAAAAACCATCCAACTCTGTTGCACCGACACCAGGAAGCAGAAGTGGTGGAACCAGAGAGCGCAAATAGGGCCTTAGTGGTTCAGGGGGAAGGTACGCTTGACAAAATTGCTATGTTCAGAGCAGTTAAGGGGGGTAGTGCTGGCACAGGGATGTCAGTTGTGCCCATAAGGGTTAGGTCAAGGGAAGGAAGGGAGGTTGTGACGAGGGCCTTTTTGGGACAATGGGAGTTCTACATGCTTTTGTTCAGAGGCATTAATGAAGACATTAGGTTGCACTGAGAGCAAGACGTAAAGGTGAATGTTGAAAGAAACCATCAATGGAACAGGGGAAATTGCATGTAGCCTAGTCTCAGGATTGTCAGTATTAGACTATGAGGGTAAGAATTGCATTACACTCCCCCCAGTGTTGAGCACCTCCCGCATACCTATCGATGAGTGTGATGTGATCAGGGCCGGAGATCTGGAACGCTGGCCACATCTGCGAGAAATAGATATCCCAGATGTGGATGCCGAAGTGGGTTTGTTAATTGGGAACAATGTTCCTCACTTACTTGAGCCGAGGGAAGTCATTAACTCAACCCACCTCCATGAGCCACATGCCATACGAACATTATTGGGCTGGGCAGTCTGTGGGGCAAAGGACAAGAGGTGTCAAGAGCACATCAATAGGATCCAAGTAACTAGCAGGGCGTTTGGAGTTGGACCGCATGCTGGTGGAAGATTATAATAGAGACTTCCAGGACATGGCATCTCCCAAAAGGGAAATGTCTGCAGAAGATAAGAAATGGCTAGATCTAATTCAAAGGGGGGTTAGAACTGTAGAGGGGGGTTATGAGGTGCCACTGCCTCTGCGCGACAATCTTGGACCCTTGCCAGAAACAAGAGACATTGCATTGCTCCGTATGCACAGTCTTCGTAAGAAGCTAATGAAGGATGGTACCTACGCTAAGCAATACAGTGCCTTCATGACCGAGATGCTACAGAAAGGATATGCTGAGCGAGTGACCTCGCCCAGCCAGGAAAATGTATGGTATATCCCTCATTTTGGTGTGCAACTCCAGACAAGCCAGACAAGGTCCGTGTTGTATTTGACTGTTGCGAGCAGGGTGAGGGCACGTCGTTCTTGAATGACCTAATATTGACAGGGACCCGATATGATGAATTCTTTGCTGGGTGTGTTGGTTAAGTTTAGGGGGAGGTCTGTTTGCCTATATTCAGGGGATATAAAATACAATGTTTTACCAGTACGGGTACCAGAACATCAGCGGGACTACCTCAGGTTCTTTTGGTGGGAAAATAGTTTTAATGAGGAGCCAACCGAGTTTAGAATGGCTGTACATCTGTTTGGGGCCTGTTCGTCACCCAGCATTGCGAATTTTGTGCTGAAACAGACAGCAAGCGATTTTGGGAATGGGTTCTCCAAGGGAGCACGGGACACCGTTGCTAACAATTTCTATGTAGACGACTGTTTGAGAGCCGAGGATCGTCAAGATGCCTGTTAAGTAATTTGTTAGAGGTTAAGGAGCTTGCGAAAAAGGGGGATTTACATTGACGAAGTTCCAGTAGTTCATGCGTGGAGGTTTTGTCATCCATCCCAAGGGAGTGGTACGGTAAGGGCATTTCAGGGTTCATAGATGGATCAGGGCCAAATAAGACAAAGGCATTGGGAGTACAGTGGGACTGGCCACTGATGAATTGGGTGTCCAGGCAGATCTGGTTTCAGGTTCCTCCAAGGACTAAACGCAGCTTGTTGTCAGCCTAGCCTCGATTTACGACACCACCCCTTGGCATTATCGGCAACCAGTTTTAATTGAGGGACGGATAATTGTGCAGGACTTGTGTAGATTGAAGATAGGCTGGGACAGGGGATTGGACTCCAACACCACTGACCGCATCAGGGTGTGGGTGAACAAGTTGAATCAGACCAGAGGGATAAGTGTGCCAAGATGCCTAAAGGTTATTGGGTGGGAGTCAGCTACCCTAATACAGCTGCATCTGTTCTCGGATGCGAGCATCATGGCTTTAGGAGTAGTGGCATACTTGCGGGTCACAGATCGGTGGGGAAATGTATCCTGTAGATTCATTATGGGAAAGGCAAGGGTAGCGCCCTTGAAGGACGTTTCAGTACCCCGCCTAGAGCTTAGTGCAGCTGTACTAGCCGTAAGACTTGGAACCACAATTCTGGCCATGATAGATTTCAAGGTGGACGAGGTCTATTATTGGACAGATTCAACAACGGTCTTGCGTTATATTCGGAATGATCAAGCTCGGTACCAAACATTTATAGCGAACAGAGTCTCTATGATAAGGGAAGGAAGTGATCAGAATGAGTGGAGGTACGTTAACTCTGAATGGAACCCGGCAGATGATGCATCACGCTCCAAGCAGTCTGAAAGGTGGAGAACAGGGCCGGGTTTTTTGCTGAAGGAGGAGTGTTTTTGGCCAGCAGAGCCAGCCCACATGTCCAACAGTGTGGAGGGACTAGAAGTTAGGGGGGGGGCGTGAGTGAGATAGGTCCCAAAAGGGCGCAAGTCTGCCAAACAATTAGCTTCAGGGTTGGGTTGGATTGTAGGCAGACAGGGTGGCATAAAATCATCCACCACTACTCAAAGTGGATCCGGCTACTCAGAGCCGTAGGTTGGGTCATATTGTTTACCAGGTATTTAATGTGCAAACATAGGCAGCAGCTTAGCGAACTAAACATGCATTTGTCTACACAAGTTATGAGCTTGGCAGAGACTGTGGTTGTGCAGGTAGCACAGCGAATGACTTATGAGGTAGAAATAGCAAGTCTTGAGAAGGGCAGCACCATCAGGGTTTCCAGCTCCTTAAGAAAATTGAAACCAATCCTGAGAAATGGGCTATTGTGCGTTGGAGGGAGGTTATCACTGGCGAATATTGCCCAGAGCGAAAGGAATCCAATTATTCTGCCATATAAGGGCCACTTGACTGACATAGTTATCCAGTATTATCACGAGCGTTCCAACCATATGGGCATAATGTATGTTCTGGTCTAATGAGGAGAATTTTTGGTGGTTAAGGCAATGCAGCGGTGAGGCGCGTGCTAGGGAAATGCATAAAGTGTCGCAGGGTACATGGAAGGGTAATTGAACAGCAAATGGCCGATCTACCACCTGATCGCGTGGAGTCAGGGAAACCACCCTTCTATCGCACCGGGGTGGACCTTTTTGGACCATTCTTCGTGAAAAGGGGCAGAGCGCAGATAAAGCACTGGGGAGTTATATTCACCTGCTTGAACATGAGGGCCATACACTTGGAAGTAGCGTCAAATCTCACATCAGACTCATTCATTAGTGCCTTCAGAAGGTTTTTGGCTCGTCGTGGACATGTTAGGACGATTAGATGCGACTGCGGCACTAATTTTGTGGGATCACGGAAGGTTCTAGACTCCAGTTATGAGTTCTTGGGAGAAAACAAGGTTCGAAATGAGTTGCTCCAGTGTGGGTGGAATGGAATTTGTTTTCAATCCCCCGGGCGCCTCACATTTTGGAGGAGCATGGGAACGATTGATAGGTAATGTGAGGAGGGTCCTGGATGTAGTCTTGGGGACACAGCAATTGGATTATGAGGGATTGTGTACACTCTTTTGTGAGGTGGAAGCACAGTTAATAGTAGGCCCCTTACCATTGTCACCTCAGACAGTAGAGACCCAGCTCCACTCACACCAAACAAGCTTTTAAACATGGGAGAGTCACCCGCAGGGCGCCATGTTGCAACAGGTAGCTACTCGAAGCAGAGATGGAAGCAAGTGCAGCACATGGCTGAGCAGTTCTGGGCACGTTGGAAACGCGAATACCTGTCGGGGTTACAACAGCGGACAGAAGTGGTTCAAGGAACGACGAAACGTCAGGGTGGGAGACATAGTCATTATGGTCAATGAAAGTGTAGCAACGCTGCCATTGGCCACTGGCTCGAGTAGTACAGACTAAAGCAGGGAAAGATGGACTGGTTAGGACGTGACTGTCAGAGGGAGGGCAAGGATTATGATAGACCACTGTCGAAACTTGTTTTAATTCTGGAGGAAGAGCAGGACCTAGTGGACAATGCTAGGCAATAGGTGTTGACCTCTTGCGGTCAAGAGGTTTCAAAGGGGGCGGGTGTCGACGCGGGAAAGTTTGGGCATCTTCTCTGCGCGACTGTTAACAATATGTCCGCTGCGCGATGAAAAACAGCTGTTTTTGTTTTTGGTAAAGAAAAGTTTGGTAATTGAATTTTGGGCACTCGATATAAGACATAAGCGTATACTCTTGTCCCATAAAAAAAAAGGGTTTAAAAAAAAAAAAAAAAAAAAATTTATTACGAAGTGAACAAGTTCCCTTTTGTTGGCACTAAGGGGTGATTTTGGACGCTTTCCCTATTTCCTCTCTCCCTTCATGACGAGCAAGAAAAAGGAACCATCGGCTCGGTTTCCGCCGCCTGGTCAAGTGCGTGGGAGGGAAGCTCGCTTTGTGTTTTAAACCTAGAAGCAGACGGATGTGCATGGCCTTGAGGAAATTAAGCGATTTAGGAGGTAAGCATTGCAGTGTACTGAGATTCTATAAACTAAGAGCTAAGAGAGGGTTGTTGCTGATGAATAACAGTTGATAGCTAAATAGAGAAGTGAATATATGGAAATATAGGCTCGTTTAACAAGTGTCCTAAATAGAGAAGTGAATATGATGGAAATATAGGCTCATTTAACAAGTGTCGTTAGGGGTCATGTGCACAAATTACGATGCCGTTCCCTTCAGGAATGTAGGCAGTGGACCACGAGGGGATTAAGACGGACGGTCCTTACGGTGGGAAAGCAAACGATTTGGTAAGTAAGAGTATTATTTTGTTAAGAGATCGCTCATGACATTTTTGGTTCCTCGAAGTGCATGGTAATGCCTAGGTATATTTCTTAAAGATTCTAGTGCAATTATTGTTATTTTAACCCATTGTGATCACTGAGAAATTGATTCTAATGTGAGTTAAGGGATTTACCTGTCCTAGTGTTAAGGAGTTTTCATTTAACTAAAATGGCAAAATTGTCACCACTGTGAATATTTATGTTTGTTCATTTTTTCAGTGACCGATTGTAATAAAGGGAAAACTATAAGACAGTCGCGTATCACTCAAACCCACGTTGGCCGCCCACAATAGCGCACGGGGCTTACAAGTTAATTTCTTATATTTTGAGGCAATGGCATAGGCTTACACGTCAATTTCTTATATTTTGAGGCAATGACAGGGCATACACTTACACGTCAATTTCTCATATTGTGAGCCAATGACCGGGCATACACTTACACGTTAATTTCTTATATTTTACGGCAATGATAGGGCATAGGCTTACAAGTAAATTTTTTATATTTTGAGGCAATGACAGGGCATAGGCTTACACATTAATTTCCTATGTTTTGAGGCAATGACAGGGCATAGGCTTACACGTCAATTTCTTATATTTTGAGGCAATGATAGCCCATAGGCTTACACGTCAACTTCTTGTATTTTAAGGCAAAGACAGGGCATAGGCTTACACGTCAATTTCTTATATTTTGAGGCAATGGCAGGGCATAGGCTTACATGTCAATTCTTATATTTTGAGGCAATGGCAGGGTATAGGCTTACATGTCAATTCTTATATTTTGAGGCAATGACAGGGCATAGGCTTACACGTCAATTTCTTATATTTTGAGGCAATGGCAGGGTATAGGCTTACATGTTAATTTCTTATATTCTGAGGCAATGGCAGGGCATAGGCTTACACGTCAATTTCTTATATTTTGAGGCAATGACAGGGCATAGGCTTACACGTTAATTTCTTATATTTTGAGGCAATGATAGCCCATGGGCTTACATGACAATTTCTTATATTTTGAGGCAATGGCAGGCATAGGCTTACACGTTAATTTCTTATATTTTGAGGCAATGACAGGGCATAGGCTTACACGTCAATTTCTTATATTTTGAGGCAATGATAGCCCATGGCTTACATGACAATTTCTTAATATTTGAGGCAATGGCAGGCATAGGCTTACATGTTAATTTCTTATATTCTGAGGCAATGGCAGGGCATAGGCTTACACGTCAACTTCTTATATTTTGAGGCAATGATAGCCCATGGGCTTACATGACAATTTCTTATATTTTGAGGCAATGGCAGGCATAGGCTTACATGTTAATTTCTTATATTCTGAGGCAATGGCAGGGCATAGGCTTACACGTCAACTTCTTATATTTTTGAGGCAATGATAGCCCATGGGCTTACATGACAATTTCTTATATTTTGAGGCAATGGCAGGCATAGGCTTCCACATTAATTTCTTATATTTTAAGGCAATGATAGCCCATGGGCTTACACGTCAATTTCTTATATTTTGAGGCAATGACAGGGCATAGGCTTACACATCAATTTCTTATATTTTGAGGCAATGACAGGGCATAGGCTTACATGTCAATTTCTTATATTTTGAGGCAATGACAGGGCATAGGCTTGCACGTCAATTTCTTATATTTTGAGGCAATGACAGGGCATAGGCTTACACGTTAATTTCTTATATTCTGAGGCAATGACAGGGCATAGGCTTCCACATCAATTTCTTATATTCTGAGGCAATGACATGGCATAGGCTTACACGTCAATTTCTTATATTCTGAGGCAATGGCATGGCATAGGCTTCCACATCAATTTCTTATATTCTGAGGCAATGACATGGCATAGGCTTACACGTTAATTTCTTATATTCTGAGGCAATGACAGGGCATAGGCTTACACGTTAATTTCTTATATTCTGAGGCAGTGACAGGGCATAGGCTTCCAACGTCAATTCTTATATTTCTGGCAGGCAATGACATGGCCATAGGCTACACGTAATTTTGTTATATTCTAAGGCAATGACATGGCATAGGCTTACACCGTTAATGTTTCTTATATTCTGAGGCCAATGACAAAGGGCATAAAAAAAGGCTTTCCACAATCAATTTCTTATTATTCTGGAGGCAATGACCATGGCAGAGGCTTACACCGTTTAATTTAATTATATTCTGAGGCCAATGACAAAGGGCATAGGCTTGCCACGTCAAATTTCTTGATATTCTGAGGGCAAATGCACATGGCATAGCTTACACCCGTTCAATTTCTTATATTCTGAGGCAATACAGGGCATAGGCTTCCACGTCAATTTCTTATATTCTGAGGCAATGACAGGGCATAGGCTATCACGTTAAATTTCTTATATTCTGAGGCAATGACAGGGCATAGGCTTCCACGTCAATTTCTTATATTCTGAGGCAATGACAGGGCATAGGCTTACACGTTAATTTCTTATATTCTGAGGCAATGACAGGGCATAGGCTTCCACGTCAATTTCTTATATTCTGAGGCAATGACAGGGCTTATATTCTGAGGCAATTGACAGGGCATAGGCTTCACTCAATTTCTTATATTCTGAGGCAATGACAGGGTATAGCTTCCACATCAATTTCTTATTATTCTGAGGCATGACATGGCATAGGCTTACACGTTATTTCTTATATTCTGAGGCAATGACAGGGCATAGGCTTACACGTTAATTTCTTATATTCTGAGGCAATGACAGGGCATAGGCTTACACGTTAATTTCTTATATTCTGAGGCAATGACAGGGCATAGGCTTACACATCAATTTCTTATATTCTGAGGCAATGACATGGCATAGGCTTACACGTCAATTGCTTATATTCTGAGGCAATGACAGGGCATAGGCTTCCACGTCAATTTCTTATATTCTGAGGCAATGACATGGCATAGGCTTACACATTAATTTCTTATATTCTGAGGCAATGACAGGGCATAGGCTTACACGTTAATTTCTTATATTCTGAGGCAATGACAGGGCATAGGCTTCCACGTCAATTTCTTATATTCTGAGGCAATGACAGGGCATAGGCTTCCACGTCAATTTCTTATATTCTGAGGCAATGACAGGGCATAGGCTTCCACATCAATTTCTTATATTCTGAGGCAATGACATGGCATAGGCTTACACGTTAATTTCTTATATTCTGAGGCAATGACAGGGCATAGGCTTACACGTTAATTTCTTATATTCTGAGGCAATGACAGGGCATAGGCTTACACGTTAATTTCTTATATTCTGAGGCAATGACAGGGCATAGGCTTCCACATCAATTTCTTATATTCTGAGGCAATGACATGGCATAGGCTTACACGTCAATTGCTTATATTCTGAGGCAATGACAGGGCATAGGCTTCCACGTCAATTTCTTATATTCTGAGGCAATGACATGGCATAGGCTTACACGTTAATTTCTTATATTCTGAGGCAATGACAGGGCATAGGCTTACACGTTAATTTCTTATATTCTGAGGCAATGACAGGGCATAGGCTTCCACGTCAATGTTCTTATATTCTTGAGGCAATGACAAAGGCTTAAACGTTAATTTCTTATTCTGAGGCAATGACAGGGCATAGGCTTACACGTTAATTTCTTATTCTGAGGCAATGACAGGGCATAGCTTACACGTTAATTTCGTTAATATATTCTGAGGCAATGACAGGGCATAGGCCTTCCACGCTTCAAGGTCAAATTGTAATTTATATTTTGAGGCAATGACAGGGCATAGGCTTACACGTCAATTTCTTATATTTTGAGCCAATGACAGGGCATAGGCTTACATGTCAATTCTTATATTTTGAGGCAATGACAGGGCATAGGCTTACACGTTAATTTCTTATATTCTGAGGCAATGACAGGGCATAGGCTTACACGTCAATTTCTTATATTTTGAGGCAATGATAGCCCATGGGCTAACACGTTAATTTCTTATATTCTGAGGCAATGACAGGGCATAGGCCTACACATTAAATTCTTATGTTTTGAGACAGTGGCAAGGCAAATCGTTTTATATCTGTATCTGTTGGAAAAATTGTAACTTTCAACTAATATAGTAGTTTCAACTCCAGGATATATAATGTATATGCATAAAGTGGAATATACACGTATAATCGAGTGCACATACATGCGTGGATGGTCACAGTGATTGTAACGGCACTTATACCACAGAAAATAAAAGTAAAGCTTGCGGGCACGTAGCCAACGGCACACACATTTCAATCATAGGACTGTTTCAGCCTTACACACAATTTTCAAACTGTTCTAAATGAACTATATTGAAAATACATTAACAAAAGGGATAACAAATTATATTACTGTGATGAGTGAATATGAGGCTATTATAGCATTTTTATTAAAATGAAGGCTATGGTAGGAAGGCATCACGAGATACTTAACAAATATGAAAAAAATAAATGATAGCTGAAAAAGTTATGTATGAGACGATCCAAACCAGTCTACGAGTAGCCCATGAATCACTTTATTTTTGGGGCATTATTGTAGATTACCCTGTTGGACAAAAGGATATGTAAAAGTCAGTGCATTTCTCTCTCTCTCTCTCTCTCTCTCTCTCTCTCTCTCTCTCTCTCTCTCTCTCTCTCTCTCTATGTTAGGAGAATATTCTAACCTAGAGTGTATTCATAAAGATTTCAATTACTTTTAATTAAAATATATTACTAAATTGCATTTAACTAGAACAGGCAGATAATTGTTTACACCAATATTTTATGAATAGGTCTACTTCATTCTGCAGTGTTGAGATACCACATGAAAATTTGTCGAAAACATAACAAGCACCATAACAGCAGCAACAAAAACAAGAATAACTACAAAACCACAATAAAACGGCTGAATATAATAACGGCCGGTAATCCAATTGTCATAAGCTACGTAAACCAACAAAAAGACATAGGACATTGTAGGCCTACTTCTTTTTTTATGATTCTGTTTTTTCGAAAGAGATAATGTCCTTAAGAAAATTCTCAGCAAATTACGTATATCCAGTACGACTCGTATAGCCTATCCTACTGTAACTGTAAGTTAAACATAGACACATTCTGCTTTTGTAGAGTGCAGTTACTGCTTGTCATCCCTTCGAATGTGTGAACGAGTGCAATGACATTTATTTTATGAATATCAAAATGTAGTAAAATCTCCTGAAATTAATATGAAATATTAGTCTGCAGAGCTCCGAGGACGTCTTTGCGTTTAAATCCAGAATGGTGAACACGCTTGATAACATCAGACGGCAATTTTCATTTTCAAGTGATTTACTAAGTGCACCAGTTCGAACGCAAAAATTCAGTCTCATCCGTAATCAGGTGAACGACATTTACGAAAAACAACGTTGCAGCATCCCAGAATACTCCTGACATCATTCATTTTTTTTTTTTTTTTTTTTTTTTTGGGGGGGGGGAGTGAGAGGTGAGGTAGATGTATATTCTGATTTTATTTCAGGGGATAATATAACGTTTCCTTTTGATAACCAGCAGAACGTATATTAGTTAGGTAAAACAACCACTGCCAACCAATCAGCTACAAGGAATGGTCGTGACGTAATCATTGGGCGAGGCTTACCTGCAAGATGGGTAGAATTTGCTATAATGTGTTACATAGTATATATTCTGATCCAGCCGCAACACAATCAAACTCGTGGTATACCGTAAAAAAAATCATATAATCGTTTTAGCTCCCTTTTATTTGCTCAGTAACAACACAAGCGGCGCTTTGGAACGTTCAGTTTCCCACCATGATCTATTGTGTAGGCAACTACGTATCTACGTTTTCGAAGGAACGAGTTATTCCGGAGATGAGTAAGAACAAAGAAACAGGAATAATAATAATAACTCGACACAAAGTTAGTGACTGAAACGTGTCCAGAAGACAACTGCTACTGTGGGTTAATAACATTAGTCCGCCCATGGATGTCAAAGTGTCAGAATTAATATATACACCAGAAGGCTTGGTTATGAAAAAAGATGGGAGATGGGGGAGGGGAGGGAGAAATGAATGCCATTGCTACACAAATAAAAAAATTACATGGAGAGAGAGAGAGAGAGAGAGAGAGAGAGAGAGAGAGAGAGAGCTTACTGAACCCAAGACTTTATTTCATGCTCATAACAGTTCACACACGTACTTATTAAACTTATTAAGTGTAATCAATGGTAGAGATAAATGAAGGAATGAATAAAACCATAACATTAACATTACCAAAATATTAAAAAATAATTTCATCTTAAAAGATAAACTTCCCAAACTCATTAACTTTATAAATGAACGTTTGGGAAATGGCCACATAAGCATGGATAAATGTTATAAACTCCTCCACGTAGTCTTTCATGCCCTATATCTTTCACAAATCTCCACTCATCTCCTGCCTTCAGTCTCCTAGTTCTCACCTACGTAGCCCAAGACTGAGTCTTCCAGCTTTCCTAGTGCCCTCTAGAGCTACGCTTGCAATATCATATAGTGACAGAGTTTCTTTGCCTTTCCATGATTCATGTCTCTATCGCAAGACAGATCTTAATGTACTAATGGATATGTTTCGTACGTAATTTCAGGCTATTTATTTCCAAATCTTAAACAGCCTGCGTTTTTTTTTTTTTTTTTTTTTTTTACTTATTCCAACTCAAGAGAACTCATTTTGGATGTAATCGTTCCTAAATATCTAATAAGCAATTTCTTCACCCTTGTATACCTTATTCACAATAATGCGAGCTACCACAACACCAGTGCTACTCTCTGAACACGTGCCACTGACAGCACCGTCCGCCTGTTTTTTCAGGTTCAGTATTCTCTCTCACCTCTTATGGAAAAAGTATCTCCAATTACGATTTTTTTGACGAACCAATTGCATTCAATTTTCGTTTAGTCTTTCCAATTACAGTTTCAATACCTACAATAGCTCCTCTTATCTTTTGCATTCATATCACCCCCAAAAAATCTCATACCTCTTCCAGGTATTTCACAAATGAGATTCTGGAGTTCTATATAAAATTCATCCTTCATTTCTTTGCAGAGTCCATTCGTTGGTGCAGAGCAAACTATAAGGCCCGTACTGTCCTTTCCGATCGTGGATCTAGCCTTTACCTGAAGTGGTGTCAACCTGCAAGGCACTGGGAGCTCGTAACCCTATATATGCTCGGTGCCATTAGTAAGGAAAGCTTGTCAAGGACGCATACTTGAGGAACTAAAAAGTAGGGAAACAAGTGGCACTGACTTCGTATTGGGTTCGGTATAGATCGTGCTTGGCACTCGAAAGGCAAGATCAAGTTCTCATTTAATTTTCAGTCACAGCATTCTTATGTATCATGTGGGAAAGTGGTTATAATGACACTATGTAATACCGAAGCGCAAAAGCTTCCCATGGAAGGTAATTTGACAGTAGAATCGACCACTCTTCTATCTTTGGGCGGGTGCATTTATCAATTATAAGTCTCCTTAGATAATATATATAAAATATATATATATATATATATATATGATATATATATATATATATATATATATATATATATATACACACACACACACATACATTGAATTAATCCCTAAGCAGCTGTCATCCTAAAAGTACCCTGACCATATAAATGAGAAAGCTATCCATAAAGCTAACATGATCTTCTACTGCCCCCCTTAAATCAAACTCCCACATCTGGACAGGATTAAGACGTTGACACAGATCCTTTTGCTTTTACACACCCAAATACCTTATCAAAATCCCTGATTAACGTCCAAAAAAGGCAAGTCCCCAAAGGCACAGTATACGAAATCCCTCACCTCGATTTCGATTGTGATCAATCCTACATAGGTTTTACAAGTAAATCACTCCCTCAGAGATTTATACGGATTTAGTTATGGCCAACAGAGCTCAGCTATTTTTAACCATATAAACCACCATAAACACAGGATAAACTGGAATCTGTCACATATAATTTATAGCAGCAACTGTCGGTTCAAAAGCCAGATGGTAGAATCAGCTTAGATTAAACAAGACTTGGATATTATAGACCAAATCTTCCTCCACTCAGCGATTAAGAAGAATAAAAAATTGTTAACTGGAATAACTTAACAGCTGACCTCTGGTTCTCTTGGTATAAATACCGCTTTTCTGTAACTCTGATTTCATTCCTTATCTGCCTGAAGAGGGAGAAAGTTCTTCTCCATAATATATCATTAACTATCTACATTTTGGTGTTTTTATGGGCTCCTTATTATTATTATTATTATTAAAAGGCAAAAGCCCTCAAAACAAGTTGGGTACAGAAATTTACCAAGAAGGAAGTAATCAAAACTCACTAGCTTCTTGGTGTAACCACAATTTCTATACCGTATCATACATCAGTGCAAATTATTAAGTACATATACTACCGCCACGCATACTGACGATAGTCTATGGGTACTGAACATAGGCTGCAGCTCTGCGATCATCTAGGCGCCCCAGCCTCTCTCTAGTTCGTATTGAGTTTGTGACTTCGGATAGTACCTACTCTCTATCACATTGCCTGAAATTTTCACCAATGAATAAGGAATTCTCATACAGCGTGAGCGATACTGTATAAAAGATACTGAATCAAAATTGACCGCTAAATGCCCATTGATTGATTTGAAACTTGTGCTTTATTAGCCCAACCCTTATAAGTATTGTTTGTACGTCTAACTATTATAAGGATTAACTTTAAATATTCCTGCACCTGACGGTGCAAGAACTTCACGAGAGGCAATTAAGTGCATTGCTAATCGCGTTTGCCTTCTATTGATCGAATAATCTAATATTAACACGTAGAGAAGTAGCAATGAATATTCAGATAGAGAGTTAACCGAGAATTTTCATGTTCCAAAGAGATAAAAATCACTCCAAAATAGTTTGATAGTAAAACTTCTTTCAAAATAGGTAATTTTAACATGTCACTAAGCTTCCCCTGCTACCATAAGCCTTTAAAACGAACGACATTTGAGATTATTAAACTGAAAAATCAGTATTTCTATTCTAACAGAGAAAAAAAAAGTACGATCAGAATACTGGAATCGATTGGCACTGCTGGAACGACGTAGACGACACAGGGCATCACCATTCCAAGATCTCCTTTCAAAAAAAACCTTCTGTTGGATGAAAGTTACAAGATACTCTAACTTCGATCACGACTTCGAAGCTCACAACAAGAAACGGTTGAAAGTTCTTTTAGAAGCATATGTAAATATTCATAGCTTCCTTGTCAAGTTTATTACCGCTTTGGTCCAGCAGACAGTGGTTTAAGCGGCGCCATCTATGCCACATGCCTAAAGCAAGCAACTGAAGCATGAAGCAGACATAATATGTACAGGTTATCTCTTAAATAGAAATGTCATATTATTGTCTAAGTTTTCGCTGTAAGAAACTGAACATGGTAAGATGACTGACATTTAAATCACTTAAAAGCAATACTGCTTTCCTGGAAATGAGTTTGGTTCTAAAAGAAGTCAATGCTCTAATATGTAAATTACTAGATAATCTAAATTTAGCTAAACAGATTTGAACGTTTCCAATATCAGTCAAGAATAATATCAATGCACAACGTCATCGTCGTAAAAAACAAATGGGAGTTCATCTGAAAATCTATCAGTGAGTAGATAACGTGCGTTCACGATTCTTTGAAGACTTAATAAAAACCAATTAGATCTGGACCAACGTTTGGTACAGCCGCTTTAGTTTTAAATCATGTGGCAGAAGTTCGGGTTGGGGGAAGGGGGAGGTGTGGGCGCATGGATTGTAAAGGGAGGCCTGATAGCTGCGGCAAATAGCTCTCTCTCTCTCTCTCTCTCTCTCTCTCTCTCTCTCTCTCTCTCTCTCTCTCTCTCTCTCTCTCTCTCTCATTCTGTGTCATTGGAAGACTGGATGCAATCCAGCACATTTCGCATGGGGCAAAGTATCTAGCATGCAATCCAAGTTTGCTTTATGAAGAAGAAGAAGAATAAAGATTGTTCTAATCGCTAAGCGATTGGAACATCTCGCATCAACACAGTAAACCTTTAAGAGAGAGGAAGAAGAGAAGAGCCAGCCATCTAATCTTCAGTTGGCTTTGGTCGCCCCGTCCCGAGAGGAGGAAGATTCCCGGCAACAAGCAAATGAATGGCAAGATCTGTCGTCGCCGTCTGTTTTCCGTTTTGCTACCACCAAGACCACGTGACCATGACGTCAAGAGTGCGGCTGTATTATGCGTCTTTCGCCAGAAGGAGCCGCCGCCGACGTTACTGACGGAGCAAGAGGATGATGGGCGCCCTACAAAGGGCGCAAGCCGTCTACTGGCCCAAGGTCCATCAACGGATCCTTTCAACATTAAATTGCTATTTATATGTAAAATGACGTTTTTCCGTGAATGCGTAAATCGTCAACTAAGACAAGTTTAGACAGATACCCGGCGAAGAAGGGGGTAAATCACTGTTTTGAATGAAACTTAAATAGTAAAAAACAAAAACACCATAAGATAAATACTAATTTGAGTTTTTTTCAATTCCCTCCTTAAACTATTTTAGAAAAAAATTTTATAGGATTAGAATGCAAATATTCTAATCCTCTCAGTAACTGCTCCTCCCAGAATGATATAACTTTTATATTTTTCAAAAGCAAAAATAAAAAAATAAATAAAAAAGTGAACAATGAAGGTGTGTCTACTCAGCTCTTAACCAACGAACGATCCTGGCAAACAGGATTAACAGAGACTTGTCAAGTTATCTTGAATTGCATCATAATCAAAAAGGAGACTGAAGAGGGGCACAGCGAACATGAGGATAATATTCTATACGGAAATCATAGGGGGAACCCTACTTTTCACTTTACGCCAAGTATAGGGTGGTTTTACTGCAATCGGTTTATTACACTTCCAGGGTAGTTGGTTGACTGTGGGCTATGATTATCATAAAATGCCGAAGCCTGAGTGAACATCTCCTGAGATTCGTTTTCAAAAAAAAATGTAACTTCAATCACGTTCCGGCCATGAAACGGAATTTTAAGTCGCCTAAAAATTCCAAAGAAATTTCGCTTTTACTTCGGCCAATGAGAATAAGATACTAATCTGCAAATTTAGGAAATGCTCTAGCGAAAACAAATATCATTTCGAGCTTGCCAAACTTGAATAAGGAATTTGAATCTATCAACACAGACACTATTTAAAAAATGAATTGTGCAGTCCGGTAAAGAACTCATAGACGTAATTTTTGCAAGAAATAACAGCCAAAACTAAAGTAAGAAATGATAGCAAAAATAAGATTTTAAAAAATCCCAGATTCCTGAGGATGCACACCGAAAAAACGCACAAGACGCAATGGACAAAGAAGGATTTCCTAAAAACGTTGCCCTAACGTAAACACGAAGCCCACTGACCACTTTTGAAAGTATACGAGAGGATATAACGGCAACTACACCAATCCAGGTCACTGGCGATTTTTCGGGCTCTTCGCTTCAAAGAGTAGACTTGCTTAGCTTTATCCCTCATCCCCTGGAAACTGTCCAATAAAAAAATACAAGCGACAAAGATGCTCTAGTTTTACTTTTATTTGCATACGTCTAAAAACATTCCTGAATAAGAATTTTTAACTTAAAAACTCGAGCTTCTGAACATCACTTCAAACACGTTGTTTTAACAAGGAGCAATTCCATACTGTTGCAGTATTTTTCATTGATTAATGAAGCATCTGAAATCCGTCATCATACTCGTGCATGTTTATATAATTTGCAGTAATATTCAATGGGTCAGGAACACCAAATAGTGTGAAGCTTAATACGTTTCAAAATATAACAAAAGTATACCAAATTAACCTAAATTTCATCTCTGAAATTTATGATATATGTACCTTTAAAATCTGGATGTTGATGAATAAAATCCTACTAAGGGAAATAAACAAAGGCAATACTATACTGTAGTAGCATATAAAGTAATAAAAAAATGACTCACAAAACTGAAAACTAATATAAACAAAGAAAAATCTGAATAATGACGTCTCTAACCTCTCGAAAATGTTAGTTGGTAAACTTAAACCCTAAGCGAGTTCAATTATCTGGTGAACTTGAATGCTTCAAGGCAATGCCGTCAAATCCCACAGCGCTTACATTGAGCTATGCAATGAATTATATATCAAGTAGTTAGGCGACTGTCGTAAGTCTAACTAAGGAAAGTCAATGAAGCTGCAACTTCATCAGAAAAGATAAAGATAAAAAAAAAAACCCATATGGCTAACACATTTTGGCGTGACCCCCTCTAAGGAGAAGGCGTATGTGTGTGTGTGCGTGTCAAAGTCGAAGAAAAAGTAATATGCCGGTTTACACGTAGTTAAAGAAAACAGCAGAGAATAGTCTCTGCGCATATTCACCAGCAGTAAACAACAGAAAAAGGCAGATAATTCTTCAAACACATAGATAAAGCTATGTACATTCCAAAAGAAACAAGTGTGATGAAATCTCCAGTAAACAATTCACAATAAAAAGATCATATCTTCAAGATGTTGAACGTGGGACCTTACAAGCAGGGAACAGAGACCATGCCTTCTTCGCCAGAGTTTCGAACACGACAAAAGTCTCTTTCCCTCTGAATGGAAGCCAGAGAGGGAAGCCCCATCCTCGGCGTGATGAAGAAACAGCCTTTAAAGAAGAACTCTTCGAGTGACCCCAACTTGTCAAGTGTTAAGGAAACCCACCCACCATGCCAGCTACCCCGGAGCTGCTATCATCGTCCTTGCACTTACAATGAGCGTTTTTTCCGAGCATTTTTATCTTTATTCGGTTCTCTCATATCTTGTTGTGGGTTAAATTATCTGTAAGCATTTACATTATTATGGTTATGACTGAAGATGCGCAAAATACCTTAAACAGATTTCTCCCAAATATATATTCTTGAATATTTTTCTTTGCTAATGTCTTTTCCTAATTTAGCTACAATTTAATAGCAGATCTCTTAGATACAGTTTCATAGCAATTCTGACTTGAAATGCCTTTCAAATATACTGTGTGATGGCATTCAAAGGAAGAAATCTGTTGACACTGATTTCGCAATAACATGTAATCAAGCTGATTCAAATGATAAGATTTCATTAAGCACTGACTCAACCATTTCGAATTGTCACACTTTAAGGCATGAACTACACCAGTTTACAGCAACAACAGGACCAAACAAATATCCGAACGTTTCGAAAGATGTAAATCGACCTATAAAATAGGCGCTATAGGCGGGGAACGACCTATAAAGAAGTCTCCCCTCTGCATGGGCAGAGCCTTAATATCACAAGGAAGATTCCGTTCTCTGTAGAGTAAGAAAGCCTCGTTTTCTGTGATTGTCGAAAGATTTACTTTTTTTCTTTCTTTTTCTCTCTTAAGCATCTCTGAGGGCGCTGGTAAACTTTTATCAAGATTTCAGTAAAGGATCACCGGCCGGAATCCGAGGAGATTTTCTGGCAACTAATATGTGGCTTCTCACCAGGGGGTTATGCTCAAGTACCAGGCTTGGATTTTTTTTTATTTTTTTTTTTTTTGCCATTTTGAATTACAGCAAATTCAATAGTTCGCCGACACTCATGTTCATTGCTCTCGTAGTGTACTAGATTGCAATACCTTCCCTTTAGCGAGTTAATGTCAGCGGACTTTTGAATCTGACAGCACAAATCATGTTGTTTCTATAATGCTCAGCTGTAATCAAACCATTTAACTAACTGCCGGCAATGCTATCAGACATTTAGGCATTAGTTACAATACAGAACTTTCAGTGATCATAGCAATAATGAAAAAATAGATATTGGGCTGAGTAATGTCGATATCATTAGGAGCGAACTGGAAAAGTACTGACATTGTCCTCATAACTGAGACAACTGTTCAGCCAAGTCTCAAAACGTCGGGGATGAACATTCCCAACCTACACTTGAGGAATTTCATACAATTATTTTGTCCCCTTTAAAACAGGGGAATTGAAGGTCATAAAGTCGACGTCCTAAAGGAGAGCGACCACACATGCAGACCTTAAGCAAAACTACCAATTAAAACATCATGAAATGAAAAGCAACAATGATGACAATAACGACAACAATAATAACAGTAACAATAATCATAAAGGGACTTATCGCTGAAAGAATGTGGGGCAACAACTCTGAGGACATTTTCTATCACTGGAGAGAGAGAGAGAGAGAGAGAGAGAGAGAGAGAGAGAGAGAGAGAGATTCACCGGAGCGCCATTAGACTTATTATCTCAATATAACGCCCTTCCAGTCACCGTCATTATCCGTTCGCTGGCCTTGCAATTTGTAATTTTGTACTTTACTGTGTTTCGTAGGAAGTACATTGTAAAATGTTTCCAGGAATAAGGACACCTACTAGACAACTTATCTGTTTATTTTCTAATTTTCCCCTTGATTCACCTTACGAATATAACATGCACTTTCTGTGTTCTTCACCCCCTCAGTAGTATACATACACACACTCACACACGCGCACACACACACACACACGAAGAGTGATGCTATTTTTTAAAATCTTGATAAGGGCACACAGTAGGGATACAAAGTACAAATTCGGTATCATGTTATATCTCACATGGTTCTTAATGAAGACCTTAATAGTTCATGATTTATCTCTGATCGCCTCTTCATATTTGAAATCTGTCCAGCTACCAGGATTGTCGCTGTTGCAACAAAAACGCGGGTGAAAGCGGACAGCTGTGGTCTGATGAAGCCCGGCGTCTCCTTATACTTGGTAGACATGTTTTGACTCTCAATGTTATTTTCCCCAAAACTTTTACCTTTAATTTATCTTTCTCCACTTTCGTTTCCTCTAGCCTCTAAGAATAAACCATACCTTTCCTCTCTCTCTACTTTTATGCTCTTTTCGCCATGCACCCTTTTACCTTAGAGAGAGAGAGAGAGAGAGAGAGAGAGGAGGAGAGAGGAGGAGGAGGAGGAGGAGGAGGAGGAGGAGGAGGAGGAGGAGGAGGAGAAGGGGAGTCCGCCCTCTAGACACTATTAATCTTTACTGAGATGTGGGTGCTGGTTTCACGCCTTTCTCTAACCTGGTTTCGGCCCTTCACAGTGGACTAACTACCCTACGTATGTCACAGCTTACGTCAAAGAGTCACAACTGGGTTTAGTAAATCGCAGACTTCCTGCCCTGGAACAGTAAATTACATACACACACATATAAATGTACATATACTATATATATATATATATATATATATATATATATATATATATATATATATATATATATAAAAATATATATATGTATATATATATAGATATATATATATATATAAAGATGCAGGCGTATATATATAATAAAATTATACATATATATATATTATATAGATATATATATATATATATATATATATATATATATATATATATATATATATTATATATATATATATATATATATATATATATATATATATATATATATAAAGAATGCATGCGTACGCATTCCCATGTACGCAAACTGCTGAAACACTACTCACAACACGTCTATGAACCAAACAACAACTTCTTTCAGTTTTCTTCTGAAGACTGAAAAAGAAACCCACAAAATCACTTTGCGACTTGTTTACTTCTAAGTATTTACATTTAGTTTTACTCCACACACTGTGGAGTAAAACTAAATGTAAATACTTAAAAGTAAACAAGTTACAAAGTGATTTTGTGGGTTTCTTTTTCAAACGTCTATGAATATTACTACACACTTCAAAAACCTAGACTTAACAGCTACAAATGGCATATATGTACCTGGATCAGAATTGGATGGTAAAATGACTAAATTATTATAACCTCAGATTTTTTTTAAAGTATTAATTTTCAAAATATTGGCAACGGCTAAAATAAAAATGGAATGAGAAAAGATTTATGTACTGAGAGAGAGAGAGAGAGAGAGAGAGAGAGAGAGAGAGAGAGAGAGAGAGAGAGAGAGAGAGAGAGAGAGAATTTGTTTTCATCCACAAATAGTTTTTTATTTTGCAATGTAACTTTAAAATATGACATTTTCCTTACTTATGACACTTCTGCAAACCCTGATATTGAGAGCTGTCTTTAAGTACCTCGTAACTTATGATGGCAATGTTGTAAAGTTTTCGTTTTTTTTTTTAAATCTCGATTACACAAATATTTAGTGTCACGAAACTCTCTTGTCGATTTCTTTAAATTTTTTATGTTATATTCTTAGAAATCAAGCCAAAATTTGACAAATCACATAGCTATGCACAACTGTAAATGTGACCGAAAACAAACTCTTCTCGCAGTTAAGATATGGATAACAGAGAAATAGCTTTATTTATTGAATATTCAAGTGAAAAAAAAGATAATCAGTGTCTGGCAACTAAGAACGTGCTAAAGGTGAAAAATATATTACACTGGGCTTCTTTAAGCACAACTCCACTATGTCAAAGCTGCCTACTCAAGTTCGTTTTGCAACACGGCAGCCTTTGCTCATACGTAGCATCATTTCAACTACACACATTTACAACTTTTGTATGAGCTAATTCATTTTATTAAACCACAATACGGGCACTGTCGTATAGGTAGTTTTCCTATGACGTCACAACAGACGTGCACCTGATAAAGCGCCCCCATGTTTCAGGTCAAGCATTGTAAACAAAAGAAATATCAAATTTCGTTGTTAATGTAAGGAATTATTAACCATATCACAAAAAATGGCAAGAAAGGGCTTTACACAAACAATACATTGATTATACTGAGTCTGCAGCCTGCAGTGCATGAAAGAGATATACAAATAAACTGAAACCTGTAAATAACAAAGACCCATACAAGTTGACACCTGAATAATGGAGATCTAACGTGGATCTGCTGCCTGCAGTTACGTATCCAGATCTCGTCAACTATTTGGTTAATGATGTAAGCCACTGCATAAGGGACCAGCTCAAAACCTACAAATCTCTGGAGGCTTACAACTCTTTTGTACCTGGGCCGGTTACTTCCAGCAATGGGGTGCCGTCGACTCGCCTAGACGGGCCGGAAAGATGTCCAAACTTGATCATTTAGAGGAAGTAAAAGTCGTAACAAGGCTGTATGAAGGATCTTAAATATGCAGCTGAAAATGGAATCTGCATTGTCAGTGCTCTCGTTCTAAATTCACAGAGGTTGTCCGCACCACCACTGGAGGCATGGGTAAGCGCCATGCCAGATGGAGCCATTTGGTTCGATGAAAACTAACATTAAGTCAAGGTTTGTTACGCATAAAAAATACTAATATTTTCCACTTCGATTAGAGTCATAGAAGTTCTTTTCTGGGAATTGGTTAAGTCGTCCTAAAATACTTTCACGGTTACATGCTTAAAAGATGAGATTTGTGGACAAAAAACCAGTAATCTACGCATCTACTTATACTATTAAGCCTTTTCAATAACGGACGAGCTCGTTTTTACTTTATATGATGTGGCATCTATTAGATGAATGAAGTTGTGATTTCAAAACTGAAGTCGATATTGCCCTTAAGTGCTACAATAATATATTGAAAATGTGACATGTTGACACATTGAGGATTGGCTAAAAAAAAAAAACTATTTTTAACTTCAAATCAAATAATGGGAGTTGTTTTCTGCATGTGTTTGCGTCGTCCTGAAAGGCTCTTCCCAAGTGAGACGTTTCGGAATTTTGCTAAGAAACCAAGTAAGGTTGTTTGCATTTTGTTAAACAGCTCTAACTGCCTTTGATGTCTGTGTGCAATTCACTATCCACTACTTCAAGCTTTAAAGATCTGACATAAATAACTTCCTAGCGGCTCTAAATCATCTATCATTTGACAGAGAACACAGTGGCTGTTAATGAATTACTTTGTGGAATACTTATGCCCTAGGCTTCTTTAATCAATCACCATTATCATTTATTACACTAACAATCAATAACACTCATCATTAATGATGTGATCTGAGATTTTCGTATGTCTTGACGGTTGAAAATGAGCCCTGTTTATCCTGGAAATCCCCAGTCTTCTCCTTATTTCACTAACCTCACGAGTTGTATATCCTTGATTTTTCACAATAGCTTGGACTGAGTAATACGATTTGCCATCTCTGTTTGACCTATTGTGGCACCAAAATCACTGCAAGTGTTCGCCACATTTAAAGGATCAATAGGTACAATATCATGGCAAATTTCCAAAAAATCGTTCTTATCATGATCGTGCGTCGCTTTTGCTCAAAACAGCTCAAAACATGGCCGACTTCCGTGTTTACATCCGGGCCTCATTCTGGATCGAAAACTACCTATTCATTTGGCTTTGCATTTTTATCACTTTGTTTAAGCGTTGTTTAAGCGTGAATGGAAGATATACTAACGATTAGAGATATTGTAAAATAAACAATCAAGTTAACCATATAATATAAACCAAAGACTGGGAGCCAGCCTAACTCAACCATATTGAGAACGAAGGAAATACGATATGAGGCTATCATGTCTCCCACTCATATCATACGGAGGGGACCCGGGAGAAGAGGGAGAGGGGAAGGGATAGGGGGTGTGGGACTGGCTGTCAAGGGTCGATATTCCATCAATCGGAAACTATAAAATATAAGTTTATTAAAAAGCAAACGCTGTTGTCGGGACGGTACATCACATAGATCTAAAATATGCCCACTTTCATTGCATATTAATTGAAAATCGAATCCCCCAAGAGACCTACTTCTCTTATAAACGACAGACCGTTTTTGTTCTTTTTCAAGGACAATTTACATGAAGTCTCTACATCTGTAAAGGTTTGTTGTTTATTGACTGCGTAATAAAATGTGCAAAATGAGGCTAATTTTAAATCCTGCTCATGTGCTATAGTACAATGTCAGCCAATCTTCAGGAAGAAGCGGGACGTATCAGCTCCGTGATGTCACGTGTACATACCATAACCGAAACCTATTGCATGATAAGCTGTCCCCAGAACTGATCAATTCTTTATTTATGTATTATATCCAGCAACTATTCGGCTGTTGTGGTACTTTTAACAATAAGGTTAGAAAACAGTCTTGTATCAATATCACAAACGTCCAAACGCTAATATGCCGCTTATCTCTTGATAATTAATATAATCCTAGTTCAAAACATATTTTTCAATATATTTTCATTTTCATTATCATTTTGCTCATTATTCGAATATGAGAGAGAGAAAGGCTGGGTGGGGAAGGGTATGAATATTCTTTTAATAGTAAAAAATAGACTGCTGCATCATTTATTACAGATGATGCAATAAGCAGAAGAAGAATAAGGCTACAGTTATAATTCTAACGATGACCAAAACTTGTGTAGAGAATCTTAGCAAACTGTGTCCTTTCAGAAATTCGAATTTGTCAAAACTAATCTCCAATACTCACAAA
>NC_061109.1:27635040-27637540 GCF_015104395.2 Macrobrachium nipponense | reverse complement strand
GAGAGAGAGAGAGTGAGTTTACTTTGTTATATTTTATGCATACAAGTTTTTATACTCTTCTTTCCTAACGATGATTCCGATGGGACGCGAGTCCATAGTTCTCCTTTATCTCAGACTTCAAGGAAATATAAAAAGCAAGAAAAACTTACAACGGTTGAGTATATGGACAAAACAAATCGATTTTATTGGCAAAGTATACAAATCGTACTTGAACAATGTTCTTGTTAGTTTCGTGTCGAGATTATTTATTACGATGTAAGTCCAGCGTCCTGGATGTGAAAACTATCTTCAGGTAATGAAGAGCTCATTTCGTCGTTCTCCATTTATCGTATAAAAACAAATCCACGCAAATCGAGCCACGCCTCTTCGCAGAAAACCCCAATATCAAGATCATTAAATTTTTCCTAGTCCCTCAGATCTGTAAAGTCTAGGATAAATTGCATTAAACTTGCTGTTCCAAATTTGCCTGCTAGATGACCGTAGCGTCGTGTATAGAATCAGCGCTATTAGGGTCAGGCAATGAATGATAGGTCCCTCCACAAAATGTGATTCTTGGGCTGCAATTTTGAGTGATTTTCATGAAACGAATATATTGGCGAGACGAAAGCTGAGACAAACACATTATTTATCTGTGGCTTACAAGAGAAGAGAATTATTCTATCTTATAGAGCATGTTAGTTCCTCGTTGGACGAGTGGATTTCGCGCTTGGCTACCAATCCGGTGGTCCGAAGTTCGATTCTCGGCTTGGCCAACGCGGAACCAGAGGAATTTATTTCTGGTGATAGAAATTCATTTCTCGACATAATGTGGTTCGGATCCCACAATAAGCTGTATGTCCCGTTGCTAGGTAACCAATTGGTGTCTAGCCACGTAAAAATATCTAATCCTTCGGGCCAGCCCTAGGAGAGCTGTTAATCAGCTCAGTGGTCTGGTAAAACTAAGATATACTTTTATAGAGCATGTTATAGTTTCATGATTTGTTTTTTAAATCAATGAAACGACTAAAATGTAAAAATGTAAATTCGCTTAAGGGATACAATGGTAATATATTAAATGATACACTACAATAAAGTAACTGCCATTCCTCCTTTTTTCTATTGAAGTAAATTAAAATGCGACTTCAACTGATTCCATTCCATTCGCAAAAATAAAATTTATCACGCGCCATTTGTTATGTCCCTTTTATGTGAAGTATACTATGCTGTTTATCATGAAGTCTGTTATTACCGGTATTTGTATAATGATAATTCTCTTTAAATATGGTAGAGGTTCTTATTTAATATACATAAATATATACAGTATGTATATATAAACACACACACACACACACACACACACACACACACATATATATATATATATATATATATATATATATATATTAGTTTGTGATAACAATAATTTAACGTCGAATTCGCTACCCCCTTAGGAATAAATTACACTGAATATGAACTATAATTGATAGATGCTTCTGGCCGATTTGGTCGGGGCGGATGCGTTCATCAATTGTAACTCCCTAAAGGTGTAAGTTATTCCCATGGGATAATGAATTTGATAATAACAGTATTTATGACTTCATATTTGTACACGTATTTGTTAGAAACAGCTTGCATAAATTTTAGGACACAAAAAAACTGCAATATAAGTAAGGGCATATATAAATTAGACCTTTTATTCCTTCATGTTGTTTCCCAGCAGTACATATTCTGAGAAAGGTTTTAGACGGCATTTCACCAAATCGTTGAACAGTTCTCTTTCATCCTGCGGACTTATTAACATCTCATCTTCGTGGCATGAAGATTATATTAGGGTAGAAGCCACGAAGGAAAGTGAAACTGGAGTGTTGGGAGATCTTTCGACTCGGGTCCTTTACTAGGTCTACTATGTAAAGGACCCTTGAGTCGAAAGATCTCGCTGAACTCCACTGTTTCACTTTCCTTCGTGGCTTCTGCCTTTATTTATATATTCAACACTTCCCAAATTTTCATGATTCAGTTATACATACATATACATGTGTGTGTGTACATATGAAAAATATGCATATCATAAGGAATACAGAAAAAGAGGTTCAATTTTCGGTATGGTATCTTACTTTCTAAAGAAGTTGTAAAACAAGATAACTAGATTCAAGATACATTATATACTTACATACATATACACTTACAAAGAAACAGGGTGCAAATACACTCTATCCAGACACCGAATATCAGAAACATGAAACTCCACTAACATCGACGCAAAAGAGGAGTATCAGCTGTTTTGCTGTAAATGCATGTTTCATAATTATTGCCTTTTATACCGGGTTCACGAGGATGAGGCCCCTGGCAATCAATAACGCATGCCATACTAAGCTCGTGCTAAGACACCAAGAATCAATGAGTACCGGTTACGACCTGCGACGACGCCCTAGACCATAGACCATAGCCTGTCACGTTACTCGATGCAAACTTATACGTACATAGAAGTTTATTGCATTACAAGAAAGTCTCATGCCTGCAT
>NC_061109.1:27607540-27625040 GCF_015104395.2 Macrobrachium nipponense | reverse complement strand
TTCAATCTTGTCTAATTGTTATGCGATCTTAAATATAACGTCAAAGATTTTCACGAACTGTCAAAACAATGACATAAAACGTTTGAACACTTAATGATGCCCAGTCAGCAGCTCTCTCAAAGTGTGTGTGTGTGTGTTTGTGAGTGTAATAGTAGTAGTAGAATCAGAGACACTGTGAACTATCATTCACTCAACTACACAAACAACGTCTTGAATAAGAGATCAAACATGATTACAGAATTTCCTTCGAATTACATGCGTTGTAATATTTGTTAAAGTGTTTTTGCAAACATTTCATATTCCGAGCACTTTCATTAAACAATGTTATTATTATCGAAGAGATTTCACATCACTGCTTACACATCTGATCGTCAACAGGGATCTCATATAATTTAGCTTCGAAAAAAAAAAAATATTATTTGCTTTATTACATAATGCACAAAAGAACTATAATACGCAAATTCAAAAGAAAATATATTACCAATAACATGACAATGAATTTCGGGAAGGGATGATATTAATAATGTTAATACCCAGAGCCTACATTGTGACAAGAAAACAAACTATATATGTCTGTTTGTAAACAATTTATGTATGTATGTATATATATACATATATGTGTGCATGTATATATAACATATAACATTATTCCTCTCGCGCGCTCTTCCCCACCCCCTTCCAAGATGAGGTCCCTGCAAGCGTCAACCTTACGTAAAGCAACTATTTTGAAATGAGGGTGCCAGACCCATGACCTTCTCTTGATTTGCTGGGATACTGTTCTGAATTTGGGAAGTGCCTGAGACGTCGTAGTAGGTGCCTCAGAAGTCGAGGGGTTAGAAAGGTTGATGATACTTGTAAGGGCTTTTTTCCGTTTCTTTTGGACTTTCTGAAAGCCTTGGTCATCAAGGGAGGGCGGGGCCAGGAGACGTCGGCCGCTTCTCTGCCATCGTCGTAAGATGATCCTCGACAACCTTTGTAGACTACCGACAAAGTGAGCCGCTAAAATTCTAATATAATAATGAGAATTATGGCGCAAGGATGACGTAACGTGTCACGTCGCGGTTCGTTCATGATCAGACTTTTTGAATCACACGCACGCACACACACACACACACACACACACACACACAAAAGGACCTGGGTTCGTTCCTTGGCCGGGCGGGGTTGGGGATTTGTGACCCGTAGCAGGATCATTTCAGTCAGTATGCCAGGAAAATCTATCAAAATTTTAGTCACTTTGTAAATTGTCTGCGATTTTTAGCTTATTTATAAACTGACTGGGTGAATCAAGCAATTCATAAACTGCCTGAAAAAATCAGCCACTTTACAAATTGTCTGGATTTAGATATTGACTGTAACATATATATATAATGCGAGAGTGTGTTATCTAGAGAACTAACAAGTGCCATAAGAACTTTCAACTACAGGATGCTCGACAACATTCCAGGAAATTTTAGATTTACAGATTTACATAATGTATCTTACTCACGTATTTTACTTTATCAGTGAACTAAACACATTGACTAACATATACACCTGACATTATTGAGCCTAACGAATGGCCCTCCAAAAGTCCAGATCTCAACGTAATGGATTTTACCAAGTGGGGTCTACTGTTACATCAACTTCAATTGCAGAGGAGAGAGGTCACAGACATACAATCCTTAGAAACTCTGTTGATGGACGCTTGGAACAATATCCCGCCTGAAGTCATCCAAAGGATGACTGGAAGTTGGCTTGACAGTCTGCGTCGTTGTGCAGCTGCCCCCGGAAAGCGTGTTGAACACCACATCTAACACCCTTTTTTTTTTTTTTTTTTTAAACAATGTTTCTCTTAACAACAACTGTTTTCTGTTTCCAACAATTAAATAAACTACCAAATTCCCTGGATTTTTGTGGGCCATTCGTTAGGTTCAATGAAGTCAAGAGTATATGTTAGTTAATTTTTTATGTCCATTGATAAAATACGTGTGTAAAATACATGAAGTAAATCTAAATTTTCCTTTTTTTTTCTTTTTTTGTGGGTTACCCTGTAGATGCAGCAATATCATCGTCCTCCTCAGTGACCTGTTCCATAAAGCATAATCTTTTCATTTGATTATTCAGTTTTAGGCTTTCCCTCAAGCTAATGTTCGTTATGTTCCCTGAGGAGCTTTGTAATGGGAATTGCAAAGAACAACGCATCGCTGTAACAGAGTGCCGGACGTTCCCTGTAAAAAGCGGGACTCCATATCTTAAAACCTAACCATAGAATTTTCTTGAAAATAATCTCATTATGTATCCCACACCCAAATTCCTTACGTTTACTTTTAACTAACCCAACGTAACCTAGGAGCATGGTAAAATTTAAAAAAAAGTCGACGGGAGCTCTGTCTCCGAATGAATTACTTCCGTTTTACTCAAATGCCTATGGTATCAAGGCCAAATGATCCAGGTTAGTTGAGGCTCATTTATAATACTGAAATGGTCACTGATAGTAGAGGCTAACATTTATAAAAATGAAACGACTAGAACTTGTTTAGACGTAATCCTTGATGGCCAGTCAGTCTAACAGGGAATGCAACAAAAATACTTCATTCTTAATCTAACAAAGACGTAGCCATTCATTTCACCATTAGTAAGGTTATAAAAACATCAGCGGCCCTCATATTTACTCTGGCAAATAAATAGCTTTAATATTGATTTCTTTAGTGTCAGTTGCACACCTGTAATAAATTAACGACTATGTAACTTTACAGTAAATGACTATCTTCCTTAATGCACCAACGTTCTGCTTAGCTGAATTCTTTATTAGAATTGAAGAATGTCGGTGTCCGTGAACACCGGGAACAACACGGCAAACAGACAAGCAAAATCTATGATGGGCAGTCACGCATGCACTCGAACCCATTATGAAGCTTTTGCCTTAAAAGATTGCCTATGAAATTTTATAATTTTGAGAGAATGAGCCAATCTGGTTTTCTAAGTAGCACATTGTTTCATCATTTAAAAAATAGTTTCTTGTTTAACTGCAAACGATTTCCTCTAGACAATATGAATTCATCGAAATATCGAATACTTTCTCGTATATGAATAATAAAAACATATAATATATATACACATAATATATAATTATATATATATATATATATATCAAAGATAGATATCTATATATATATATATATATATATATATATATATATTATACAAATGTATATGTGTGTTTATGTGTGTGCATCATACTAACAATTTGAATGGATGCTCACAAGTAGCTCCATACGCCGTCGACATACAAGCCCCTTCAACATCCACCTGGGCAAAGCGTGAGGCTAGCAAACCCACTCCATAGACAAATCCTGAAAGTCGGAGGGCAAACCCCTTCCAGCGCTACCCCTGCTAATGGAAAAACGCGTCTGGTCAAATGAAATAAGACATAAAAAGATACATCGTGCGCAAATATGAATAATCATATATGTCACTAACGGCTACGATTATAGTTTAACGACCATAATAAAATGATTGTGATGTAGATTTAATACTATTTATCGATACTATCAAAATTGCTGAGAGTTCAGTTGAAATACTTTGCAGCTCAAGTTCGGCGTCTGCCAACAATTTCCATAGCAAAGGCCAACAGATTTTGGCTGGCAGAAATCGAAGACAATCCGCAGTCGAAGAGATTTTCATGAAAACGCAAATCGTGTGACATCTGCTTGATAAAACGTTCACTCTCTTCTTCGTCCATAAAACAAAATGGTTCGTTGCATGTCAGAATTTGGGGGTTTTCTTCTCCGTAGGGTTCTTCATATCAAAATGCATGGCTTTAATACTTGCTTTACAGAGCATGCAATGGTGATTATCAATCGTGATTTCTTTCATTCAGTCGTTGCTACATGCCATCTTTTAACTAATCATTTGATAATATACTTTCAACTTTTGCCTTTGAATTCGTGGTGGATTGCTTTAGAACGTACCAAGGTAGTCAGTAGCTGGAAAAAGTATGTTAAAATTATAAAACTATTTTCATAAACAATCCGCAATATTTAGTTCAGCTTTGGTTGGCAAGGCATACTGGTAGTGTGAATTCCTATTGCATCAAAGTCTTTACATGGTTCGAGTAGATTTAAGTTCACACATCTAAGAAATATACCCGATTCAGTGCTGAGAAGGATGCTGAATAGTCCACGGAAAATTACACACATTCTTCTATTTAGAGGTCAACATCATTTCGTTATTTGACCTATTATGACCATTCCAATTACAATAAAAGCTTATACTATTTTTCATAGAGCTAAATCATTAGTATTTTCACATCATCCCCATTCTCGCTCAACATTACACTCAGAAATTCAACGAATTTTATTTTCTAGCCATAAGCAGCTTCCAACTCAGGCATCTGAAAAATACCGCACTCGGTAAACAAAACGATGTAGATATCTGAAGGCGAAGACTGTAGTTTCGATATCAGAGAAGTACGTCCAAGCACAATGGTCATTTCCCCGCAGACCAGCTCAGATATATTTTCATTAAGCCTCAAATGACAATATACTACGACGGTGAACCAGAATGTGAGAAAGGCTTCTTATGGTGACGCCTGATAAATGCCTGACCAAGTCTACTTAAGGGCGTCAACTTGGCGAAATCTAGCTTTATACTCTAGGCTCAAATAAATGATGCCTGTCACTTATCTGTCAGCTGCGGTGTCAGCTGTCTGTATACATTGAACAGCAAGCACCTCACGAGATCATACTTCTGTGGTCCTGTATAATAAATTTTCATAATGCATCCATTACAGACATTAGAGAACTTCTGCAGGTTCCCGATACATTAAAATGGAAGAGAGAGAGAGAGAGAGAGAGAGAGAGAGAGAGAGAGAGAGAGAGAGAGAGAGAGAGAGAGAGAGAGAGAGAGAAGCTTAAATTTTCAATTAGGAGGATGGTTCGTTTAGGTCCCTTTACCTATAGGCTCGATAAGTTATTGCTAACAATCCAAGGGCACTATGACGTAATTATATTTAACGAATAAATGGTTGACATGGCACTGTTTCGATAAAAGGAGCTCTTGAACGACTGGTCAGCCAAACGATGAAAAGAAACAGACGATGGGACTTCAATGATCTAGCTGTGTGAGAGATCTGCTGTGCACACTTCTCAGAGCAGCCACAAAACAATTCTTTGTCCATATCCCTGCTTTGAGTATATGGCCTCCTAACGGTAATGAATCCTTGGTAATTCAATTTATTTCCCAATTATCATGAAGATGAAGATAAGCTCAATTTCGTTTGAAGTTTATATTTTCTGCAAAAGCCTGATGGTGTTTATGTATGATTTTTTCTCCTGTCCTTTCATTAAACAACTGAATGGATTCGTAATATTTTCTGACGAGGAGAGATATCCTTCGAGTATGTCAGTGGAACGACAATAAAGGAAAAATATAGTAAGATGCACGGGACAATACGCCGTGGTCACAGAGCAGAACATAAACTACTAAATAGAAACAAAATTAAATTTTCTAACAACGCTCTTTCTGTACCTTTCCCTATAAAAAACTTGAAGGACAAAGTAAATGGAAGAAAATGACAAGGATACGCAAAGTCTTATTAGTATGGCCTCATGCATTTTTTCCCTCTGAATGAAGAGAAATCTAAGCAATAACATAAAACGGCCAATAGTTCACGAATACCAAAGAAGTAGGTTTCCTCTCATAAGTCAAAGAATGTCACACTTTGAAAGCTTCATGCTCTCAAGTCAGAAATGTAAAATCTTTAGCTTTTAACCCTTATACGTTTATATGAAAAGAGATCCCGCGCAGGTGTACACATACATACGCACGCAAAACTATGTACATGTATATATATGTGTGTGTATGTGTATGCCGTGCATACCATGTTTGCACTTATAAGTTTCGCAATGAGCACGCTATAAGTCACGCGTAAAAGAAAATTACACAGTTCCTCTGAAATTTAAGATCCGCTAAAAAAAACCAACCTCCAAACATGATCCCTTTCTAAGGATCGATAACCCAAATAATAGATAATGCAGCGTAATTATGCCGGAAAGAAGACTTGCATGTTAGATCCGTATCAATTATTAATTATGAGATATTTTGGTTGACATGAATCGATATTTGTATTTGTAGCACAGCAAAAGAGGGTGTAGTGGACAACATACACGTACATTTCTCTGCATCCCATGTACCGCCAGACATCGCCATTTCTACAGTAGCCCCTTCAGGTTGTCGTTGCCATAGGAGAGTACATTGCGCCAGTGCTCAAGTGGTCACTCAGACATTCTCACGACGCTTACTTTGGGAGAGCCCCACGTAACATTTCTAGATACGAATGAACACATGTAACCACGAATTCCATTAAAAAACATCACTTTTAATAAGCACTCTATGTACAGGTCAGCGTATTCCCTAAGGCGTCCCTGAAGATTGCAGTAGAGGCGATACCTAAGCTGTACAAAAGGATAAGCAAGAACGAATAGTATTCGGCGTCTGGTGGTGGCGTGCGATCGAATGAGTGCCACCACCTGCCTTCACAACAGCTTAGAGTACACTGGGTTCCCCCTCGCCAATCTATCAGAACTCCAGACACTCTTACTTCCAAGAGCCTTTTGCTTGCATGCATCTCTTAAAATGTGTTCAACGTGTCACGATATATATAGCGTAAGCAGGTCGAAACACTTGAGAGTTGAAGAGGGTTAGATTTTTTCATACCTTATTAAAGCGGGAATGCATCATCAAGTATTCCGATACTACCTCTAACAGTGGGGGACAAGTTTTTTATATATATATATATATATATATATATATATATATATATATATATATATATATATACACACACACACACACACACACACACAAGCACAGCTATTATAGAAGGTCAGACCAGGAACGTGATGAAATTATTATTTTGTCTTATATTTTCTATATATATATATTTTCTTATATATATATATATATATATATATATATATATATATATATATATATATATATAGATATATTTGACAGGACACATACCCTCATACTCTATTTGTCAAAGAGAGAGCAAAATAAGCCCGCATTTGAGAATAAAATCCAATAACGTATTTGTAAAATACATGAGGGTCATAAACAATCGAAACACAATAGGCTCAGCCCCAGTGTAAGAACAGTAGTTGACACTGCATATACTATACATAAATAGAAATAATACATACCCATCCAAATATATATATATATATATATATATATATATATGTATATATATATATATATATATATATTTGCTAATAATTTTACATTTTTACATATGTAGTATGTATACACATATGTATGCAATCGCTTATCCATACACACATATATGTAATCGTGTGTATATATATATATATATATATATATATATATATATATATATATACATATATATATATATATATATATATATATATATGTGTGTGTGTGTGAGACTATGGATGTATGTATGTGTGTGTTTGTGTAAAACAGCAGATTACTTTGTTTACGATACATAGAGGCAAAAAGAGAATTGCAGACTATACCTTTACGATTAGTTTCGTTGATTTAGGTGACAGGAAGGTTTTTCTTTCAATACTATAAAAGTACTAACAACTCATAATGGAGGACGATATCATGAACGGGATTTACGTGCCTCAGAATTTTTATATCTGTTAAAATATTGACTCAACTATGTTATGGGTAACAGGAAATGTACAAGGAACAAGCGTCAAAAATTATACAGAATTACTAAGAAAATATGGATTATTTGTGCGCCATTTCGTACGTTAACCCGCCTCTTCTAATTCTAATCGATTAGTTAATTTCTTAACAGACATTCAGACTCGATGATTACACGAGAGCTTAGACCTCGCTTATGCTTGACTTTCTCTCCAATTCGAATAGTCACTTTTTATTACTTTTGAAAATGTGCCTATTTTACCAGTGTGTTCTAATGGAGACAATGCACATAACCTTTAGCTTCACATTTTCACCAGATATACAACACTCCTCAATAATATTATTGTAAAAACATAATTCTATTTGTCTTACAAGGTGCTTCCTCCCGGCAAATTACAAGAAGAGAAATATAGATTTAGCCGTTACGTGTTGAACCGAGAATTAAACTCAAGTTCTGCTGAATTCCACAGTAGAACAAATTACTTCATTTCTTCGCATAAAAATGCCCATCGCCGATATGTCAGGCAGCCTACCCCCATTAGCGCATGCGCACACATTTTCTGGATTTTAGGGCAATTCCCACTCCTAGGCATACGCTTCACAGTCTCCCTATCCTCATTAATCCAGAAACTCGAGATCTGTGTAATCTTTCCACCAACAAAATCTCATTTATCCTCTCATGTGATCGGAACGCCCTGAAGCATTATCATAACATGTTTTACCCTGTGGTCATCATTTCAACAATTTTCTTTCTGTATATATTCCTTTACTTTCAATGCTACATACTCCACACATACTACATAAGACTTCATCGCAATGACTGCTTTTTTAATCGTACAATATTTTCCTTACCTGGCTTCACTTACAAAAATGAAAATGAGTTCACCCCTCCCTGAATACATTTTAACAGTTTCTACTCAAAATCATTTTTCCCCCCTCATGCCATTTGCAGTTTCCGTTGCATTCCTGCCTTACTTATTCGTGATCTACGGCTACTGGTGGACAGTAATGAAAATAATAACGATAACTGTACGGTATGTTATTCATATTATTCATCATTTTCATTATACGCCATAATTGTAATCGCTGTTGTTCTTGTTGTTGCATCATCAGCGTATTTGACGTTGCATAAATTCGTCGTTAAGTGACGCTGACGAAGTGATCATTTTAAGTGAGCAATAACTCCATTAACTCAGAAGAGCCGCTAAACACCCGAGAAAGTTACAATAACAACTAAGGTTACTGCAGTCTATCGACGAGTGCCAATCGATGACAGTTGCTTTAAAACAAAGTCCAAGTGAGAGACTTGAACCTATCAAGTTAATATGAGGAGTCGTTATAGCCCTTGTCTTTGCTGTTTATAATTATAATTATCTACATATCAGATATATTGCACCTTTTCAGTTTCTTCGCAGTCACCGAAAGGTTCATTCTCACCCGTCTGAACCAAATATAAATTGAATACAACCACGATAAGATACAGTAAACTTCAGGCAAATCAATATAACATCAAAATTATGTCTGCTTGCATGAACGTCACATGTGTCTTTATAGATCCGGTATATAAACGAAAGAATCCAAAACATGTGACTATAAATGGACCGTGTTGCCACCATTACTAACCATAAGAACGTCTAAAGAATGTCAAAGATTGTAAAAAGCAAGAGTGAAAAATCGATGCCTTAGTCCTGACACGCGATGAACGCAAACACAAATATGTACTATATCTGCTGTCCCCAAGGACACGCAAACATGGACGAACATACATACAAACAAAACTTAATTTCATGAGGGCAGTGTGAGGATGTTCGAATCTCAAGCGGGCTGTACCACTCTGGGCATTTACCACTGCATCTGTTGACTTAAACAATGAATTAGATTCTATCGAATTTGAGCCTGTCAGAATCAGGTATGAAATACGAATTCGACTATCAACTTCATTCCAAAATTCTTCCTGCTCTGCGGAGTATGAGCCGACCTCCCTAAAAGCAAAAGCGTCAGCCAATTTTTCGTCAATTGCTCCTTGCATGCTCTTTTAACCCTCTTAATGTCAATCACTTATCTTTTAGTATATTTACAGCACACTTTCGGCCCTCTTCCTCTCAACCCGAAATTTTTATCTTAAAATTTGCTTCACTCAAATAGTGACCAGATATGCCTCCATCCCTTACTTTCACAAACCATTTTCATGTTTTATTTGCTCTTTACTAACACATTATCTAACAAACACACTCGACTCCTCATCATTTCCTCTTTCCCAAGTATACTTCTGAACACTGTTCGTTGGAAGCCGTGCATTTCAAACATTCAAACGTATTTCCAAGCACATTTCTACAAGACTTTCATTCTTCTCTTTCCTTGCAGGCGCGAGTTCACCTAATCGAACTTCAACAATAGCAAGAATGACTGAACACACAACTGACTTACCTACTGGACGAAGAGTAATTAATCAACGATACTGATGCTTATAATAATAGTAGTCATTGTAGTAATAGCTAAAAAAAATAATGAAAGTGATCGCCACCACCACCTTACTAAATATCGGAGAGCCTGACTGTTGCCAGACGCGTCACAGACTTGTTAATAAAAGTGGCCCTGTTAGAGGAACAGGTTTTTCCCATTAGAAGTATCAACGAGATTGGCACACTACTGGCGCCCGCTTCTTAACAGCAACAGCCTTTCCAACTGCCAAACTCTCGTTCCACCCTTCCTGTCAACCATGGCAAACCATTCACCATGAGATCCGTCTATCCAACCACCAGCACTCCAATAACCTATCTGCTCTTACAGTTCAAAGAAGAAAAGGGAAATGATTTCGAAGTTCCTGGCATTTGGTTCATCCCAGTCTTGCTTTCTTTTATCTTCATAAAAATGTTCAGATCGTGCTTTCGCTCTCACATTTTCTCATATTAATAAAGGTTTTTTTAAAAGAGCAAATAAGGGTATTCCATCATTCAGATTAGCATTATTTTCATATCTCTCTCTCTCTCTCTCTCTCTCTCTCTCTCTCTCTCCTCTCTCTCTCTCACTCTTTTCCAAGGGCGGGGCCACCTTCCCAATCCAAAACACCAAAATTGTGATATTCCTATTTTTTGAACGCTGTCTCTGTATCCCATGATATCACAGAAATTACCAAGATTCCCCAACACACGAAAATAACAATGTTTTCATATATTTTGTGAAATGTTTTCGCAAACAATCAAGTGAAGAAGTACAAATAATTCATAAAAATACACAATTTGTTTTGTTAAAAGATGATTTCTATTGCTAGATAGCAGAACCATTTGAATTACAACTAGTGAATGAAATGTTCCAGGGTATTATTCACTCGAACTATAAAAACGGTTCCCTGGCATGTAATTACTCCTTGATAACGATTATAACCTTGGGATTTAGTAGGCTCATCATCTACATAAACATTCACGATAATGGGAGAAAATAAATATTTACCGAAAGATACTGATGTGGGAGGGAACGACAAAGATTACACAGTCAGCCAACAAACAACATGGCAGAAATGCTGGACCGTTTAGATTTTGTTCAGGTGGCAATCAGGATGTTTTGATTAAAATGAGAGTGCGTGGAATGTCTAAGGGATAATGTTTCAGTTCATAACATCATACCTAGAAAACAAGTCATCCGCAAAAACGGAAGTCACTACCCAGTGAAAACGTGTTAAAATAGCGACCCTATTCGGAAATGTCAAAAGATGGCCTCGGACAAGACTATAGGATAGAGAGAAGAGTGGGGAATTACATAAGCGCTACTAACGATAAGATAGAGAAGGCTAGGAGCCAAAAGGACGGTTGAAACCGGTCGTTGAATGTGGTAAAGGCTGTCGGAAGAACTGTTAAAATCGAATGGTAGGAAAGTATAGGAGTTGAGCAAACAAGGGTTGGCTCGACTCCGAATGTTCAACCTATAGGAAGGAGGATGTTATGAAGTACGTGGGTTGCAAGAAGTGCAAATAAGAAGGGCAAAGACTATATAAAATTCCTGTAAAAAGAAATGACATCGAAAAGAAGGAAGGAAAAGAACGATAGGAGAGAGAGAAGCTAAAGCGAAGGGGATGATGGGCTAGCAGAAGAATTGCAGGCCCAGGGGCTACGAAGCAGTAAACGGCTAATGGAAAGAGTTGCACTTAGCGAGCCCTGAACACTTAAGAGTCAAGACTTCGGCAGTCACCTTTCTGTGGAGAAGGCATCAAGAGAAAGGTGAAGAGGACTGACGCATGGGAGAAAGCATGATGAGGGCAGAGGTGCACGGAGGAACGTGGACAGGATAATGGTAAAATTAGAGAGCAGAGGGCTGAACGTAATCAGTGCATTGGAAAGGAAGGATAATTGATTAGAAAAGTTCTACTAAAGTCGGCTAACTGTGATAACGAAGACAATTTGCAAAAAAAAAAAATCATCTACCGTTCAAGATGTTTTCTAGGAATTACAAGTCGAGGTAACCTTAGGCGCATTTTCCTCTTTTGAGCTGCAAGTCTTCTGAAGAATTTGCAGGTCAAAAGTCCTCGCGCACCCGGTTTTATACTGTATATTTGTGACCTTTGTTCTTTCTGAGGTTAAGTCTCTCTCTCTCTCTCTCTCTCTCTCTCTCTCTCTCTCTCTCTCTCTCTCTCTCTCTCTCTCTCTCTCTCTCCATTTAAATCATCTTTTAAACCTTTAACAACAGTTTCCATTTGTTTATAGCTCCCCAAGTGTTATAAAAAAAAAAAAAAAAAAAAAAAAAAAACCGCAGTCGCAACCAGCAATAAGCCATACCAGTTACGTCAAGAGTGTTTTGTATCCAGGCGGGCGCCCCAGCAAGCAAATTCCGAAAACACAGATGTAAAGCGAAACACGCCACAACATCCCTACCTCATGCTTAACTAACAGTTGCTTTTAAGGCTGTGTCCATTACGTAAACCTTAATTCCTCGGTGTAGGTAAACCGAGAGAGGGGGAAGAAATGAGGCATTCGTGACTTATGGTCGTTCGACTTGCGCTCGTAAATTTTAGCGCTTTGTAATTTAGTTCAAAATCAGGCCTAACAATTTCATCTACTGAGACCGACCGATTTACTCCCAAAACGAAAATATTCCACAACAAAAGAAAACAAGAAGCGGATGTAAATAAAAATAAAAAGGAGGGGAAATAGAAGAAATGAGAAATAGTTCAGGAACGCACGACAAGGAAAAATGCCGTGACCCTGGCAATTCTGTTACCAGCATCTAAATTCTTTTTAAATATAATGTTGACAACGATGCTGATAAATTCGATGTTAACTCGTCCTTCAGTTCCATCACCAATTTCCACCTTGTACACTTAAGCAACATTTAGCATTAAATTCCTGGGTATTCATGATAACCAACCATTTTTATGCAAGAATTCTTTTCTCAGAGACTTTTCATTAGAAGATCGGAATGAAAATTTCCTACTTATTAAAGACAACTCTCCAAGTTTCTATTCCCAAAACTGGCACTAAAAGCAGAAAGGAAAATGTGATCATTTTTCCCACATCAGAATATGAATTTTAACCGCTGAAGCGTCTTCACCATGGGACTGAAGGTCTCGTGAAATGTTCGCCTCATATTTCTTTCTGCTTAGCCATGATAACTACAATGGATCACAAAAAGATTTCTAAATCACCACTAAAACAAAAAATGAACTCTGTATCAAAATTTAACATACATACAAACGCACAGGACACACAAGGCAGGAAATTAAGAGGTAAAAGTAGACAGTAAAAAACACTGTTGTAATCTGCCTTCGATACATAACCCCACCTTCCACCGGTGCTCTCCATCCGTCCTAATACCTAACAAAATATTTCCTAGAAACTGATGCAGCTTCATCTTGACTCTGCTCCTCCATTTTGCTAAAGCCATAGTCGTCTGACGGCCTAGTATTATATTTGATTCAATTTTTCGGTTATTTTAGAGTAACTTCGCACATATCATTCCAATGGTATTATCACTAACATTCGGCCCCAACATAATCAACAGTTTCGTTTTCGTATAAACTTCCACCGAGAACTATTTTTTTTAGTACGTAACACGCACAGCATATGATGCCATGCTACGCCTTCCCTTATTACTTATGTGACCTAATCCTGAAAAATATACATCGAGCCTTTACGATAAAGACATGCTATTATTCAGCTGGCTCTTAAGAAGGATAATCATCCTAATTCTCCCTGGTGCCCTACTACTCTTAATTTATAAAAACTGCGGTTAATAGCCATCATCAAAAACGACGAGTGATTCATCCTAAAATTCACGAATACTTTAATCAACTGGAAACACGGTTTACAGGTGTATACTCTTTAGGTTTGCTGCTGACTGCATATAAAACGTACATAAGTTATGGAAATGACGCTTTCGCCAACGACATCACCATGAAAGGTGACACCTGACAGGGTTAGCCGGAAGCTCATTTCAGGTATAATCTTCGAGTCATGTGAATTTAGAAAATTCAAGTTCGTCGTCTTCTAATTGGCCAATCCATACTTGCAGTATTTTCCAGAACTCCATCTCTCAATTATATCTTAAAACGTGTTCATCAAATACATACATATATCAGAGAGAGAGAGAGAGAGAGAGAGAGAGAGAGAGAGAGAGAGAGAGAGAGGCGACCCCGTTTCTTGAAGTAGAGCCCAAGATATATTAAGTAATTAATTAACCGCATCTCATCATTTCTCTTCTCGCATCAAGGATCACTTTTTTTTTTCTTTTTTTTGGCGAAGTCATGTTTTACACGACCGTTGGCTCTGCTGCTCTAAGAAAAGCAAATGTGCTGCGTACGAAGGTAAGAGAAAAACACATAGCTCCATACGTCACGCACTACGGTCAGTAAGTTACATATGACACTGGCAAGACGAAGGAAAGGCGAAGATGGGTTCCCTCTCTGACTGGCTCACTCGTCTGTAGTTTTATTATCCTTGCTTAAAACAGGCTGCAAGGCTAAAGAAAAATATATACAAAAAGCCAAGGTTTTGCACAGCAGTGCACATTAAGTAGCCTTTTGGTTGCTGGGACAGTCAACGTGAATCCCTTATTACTGTGCCCATAAGCCTTCCCTCTAAAAGAGCTGGATTCAGACAGGTTTAGCCCTCCGATTTTCAGCGTGATGAAGGGACGACGCTGCTACCCTGGCTGATCACAGCTGACGAACTACCAGGTGCTAAACCCAATGCTCAGGTTAATTGAAACACTATTCATATTTCAGGATATGGGCCGAGCAACCTGTAGTACGTTCCCGTCCTGGATGCGTTCAGTGTAATTGGGTCGACGACGCACGACTTTCCTCCGACACAGAGGTTCTTGACCTTTTTCATCCGATGAACTGCCGAGACTTCAGGATATGACCGTAAAGCCTGTAATGAATTTCGAAATTGTGAACTTTGTGAAAATGTCAGCCAAAACAAAATGATAGGAAGACCAGGGTTTACTGAAAATGCCACGAAAAAAAACCTTGAAAAGTTCCACATAACCTCTACAAATGCCAGAACATTGCAAATTCCACAGAACTATTGAACATCACCAAATCGGTAAAAGCCCAACTGGCTACTCCAAATATATGGAGGTAATTGAATTCCCCGTAACCTTTGTGAACTCCCGAGACACCACAAACAAACCACCAGGGGGGACCACGACCCCCGAGTTAAGAACCGCTGCTCTAACACAAGAATATAAACCAAGAAAACAAGTTATGAGAATCGACTTCATAATGTGATAAAACTGTCTTCAATAACATCTTTCATGAGACGTTGCATACAACAAACGTTCCGTTTCTTAGTTACGGATAAAATTTATAGGGAATCTGAATTCATTTCGCATAAAAACAAAAATAATGAATGAGAAAACTTCATTTAATCTTCGAATACAAAACCCACCATATGGGTTTTGTCAGTTTACCCTCCTTTCTATTTGAAGACCATTCGGAATTTGAAGATCATATTCCTTTCGCCAATAATCCTCATTAGCTTCATATCCTTGTTTGCAGAAGTCTCCTGTTATAAGATTAGTAATGGCCCAACAAACTTTCAGGGTGAGAGGCTGGGATTTAACCCGAGGGATGAGAGCCAGCTACGAGTCTGGAGAGAGAGAGAGAGAGAGAGAGAGAGAGAGAGAGAGAGAGAGAGAGAGAGAGGTCGATCAAGGGAAAATAAGAAAAAAATATAAAAAGAGAGGAAAAGGAGTCGGGTGAGAGGAAGTTTAAAGTCCCCGAGGGCTCGAGCAGACTTTCAGCTGGAAAGAGAGATCTGAAGAATTCGGGGTGAGATTCATATATTTACAGATATCTCAGTCCGCCCATTCCAGAATAATTAATATCATTTGAAAGGAAAGAGGCTAAACATGCCAACAGTGCTCTCTGACATTCTTAGGATTTTTAAACAAAAATCCACATTACTTGAGAGAGAGCAGAGCGAGAGAGACTGGAGGAAGAGACGAGAGAGAGAGAGAGAAGAGAGAGAGAGAGAGAGAGAGAGAGGAGAGAGACAATCTTTTATATATTTATGTCAACACAATCTTCCTTCATTCAGGCACAGCCCAGTGCATTTAATCATTTCACCTTATGCGAAAGCAAAAGATTAATATGTTAATGTCAAATGTTAAATGCTACTTTCCATGAAAATGTTCAGGAAATATTCTCTCTCCTCTCTCTCTCTCCTCTCTCTCTCGTCTCTCTCTCTACTCTCTCCTCTCTCTCTCTTCTCTCTCTATATATATTATATTATATTATATATATATAATATTATATATAAATATATTTATATAATATATTATAATAAAATATATATATATATATATTATATATATATATATATATATATATTAAAGATCGAAAAATATCTTCTGGAGGAAAAGATCTCCCATTTATATTGAAATATCTCGGGAGGAGGCCTCGAGCTACTCAAACCCGACGACAACTTTTTGGAACAAGTCTGTTTCGATGGCCATTCTTCAGCAAAGGTAGTAGCTGTCTATGTCCCTCAGCGACTGTGCCTTACCCTTTCAAAAAAGTTGATGATATGAACAACCAGGAAAGACTTTATGAAGTAATGGGAGAAGTAGGAAATATAACAAATATTTTCATTCAGTTTTAAACTGTAGTGAGTTATCCCTAAGTAGGTAGGATCGTAAAAAAAATTATAGTCTCCTGCCTCATAAAAAAAATCCCATATCCTACATTTCCTCGGTCATTAATCTCCTATTTTCAGCAAGATGCCCTCCATGTGCTCTTTACGTGACCAAACACCATAATGTCAATCTACTTTCGTCCTAAACTATGCAAAGTTTATCACTCAACACGTACCCTTTATTTCACACGCATTCTATAGGGAAACCTCCACCTTTCTCGTTCATTCCAGCTTTATCCCCAATATATACTGTCCATGTATCCCACAGTTTACCTAGGATTCTGACTCATCTCACATCCTTTCAGTCCACCAGCAAATGTAACGAACTTGATACTTCATACATTTACGTAACTTAATACTTCATGCATCTTCTCCTCACTCACAAATCATCCACAAGCAACAGCTACTGCACTTTAATCAGAGCACCTTCCATTACCCAGGTCAATAATAACATCTGTTCTTAGCATACGTTCCCTCATTCTTTCGCCTGAATTTCTAACGGAAAGACATCAATCAAATTTGTCACTCGACCTGAAATCTTCTTAACTATAATATCATGGATATCTGATGTCCATCGAAGCGAGTAAGTATGAGGAACGCGTGCAGTACCTGAGCGTGTATATATACACACATCTATCTCCAATGACCTTCCAAACGCAGTTTCAACTAGATACCACATAGACAATGGGTAATGAAATACATTAAAAAAT
>NC_061109.1:27585040-27602540 GCF_015104395.2 Macrobrachium nipponense | reverse complement strand
TCTTAAATCCTCTATGATTCAAATTTCCCGGACTCGACATGGTCGACAGTTACTGTCGTCTAAGTCAAAAATGCGGATATGTACCGGATGTGTGCTTTGCAGTTGGCAATCTTACCAACCAGCGATGTCGGTTTTCTTCGCCCGTCATCCTAACCAGAAAGCGACTTCATCTTCTTTCCTTTTTAAAATGGGAGGCGATGGAATTTCCCCGAATCACTCAACACCAGGAATGTGCACGATTTCGAAATCGGGGTTTTCGATGCCTACCCTTTTTTTTCATTTTTATATTTTCTTGTCTATCAGATTGATTACGAGTTACTTAATCTAACACTGCTTGTTGTAGCACTGCATGAGATCACTTAAAAAGATTATTACATACAGAAAGATGAGTATCTACGCACAGAATCTGGGGTCATATAAACTCACGAATGCATAAACTGTGCCATCAACGTAATGGTAAAATCAGAGGTTAAACATTCAGTTTGATGATCAATAGTGGCGCAAAATTCTTCACTGAAATATCCCCTCAAACGATCTTTCACCTTTTTCCGATTCAGTTTGCCTTCCATTACACAGCTGACTTATTTTCGTTAACCACACACAACGTTCTTTTTCCAAACGTTCTCTTGAATGGGAGACGTTCTGCACACGATGCAAGCTTTGGTTTTAATGGAACATTATGAACCAGAGATGTAAGCTTCAAGTCCGCTCTTTTCCCTTCTCTCTCTCTCGTGCTTCTAACCAGGGAGCGAACGGGACGGTGCGTCTGTGAGCAGGTCGACACGAGGTATGGGAAGCTATCCCCGTGTGTGTGTGAGAGAGAGAGAGAGAGAGAAAGAGAGTATACACAGACTCACACGCGCGCACACACAATTATAGCCTCACATGCACATGGATTTGCGTATATAGTCAGTTTCCCTTTTTGCTTATGCATTCTTATTCTTACACAGCAATTCCTTCTCTGGCGTTGTCTCCGCCTTTCAAAAAGTATAATGATCCAGGAAACTGATTAAGAATTAGAAGTGCCCCTTTGATTCCGATACTGTTTGGTTACAAATCCAGTTTTAATCATGCAACAGCTCATTTGAAAAATCCCCCTGCCCCAAAATAAAAAAAATTAATGGTAATAATTTTGTCTTGAGGATACGCACCTTCACGGCTTAAGAAGATCATGGCTTCTTTTTTCCCTTCCTGTTCTGAATAAACATACACTTGACATTCTTTTCCTATCTGAAATGTATTTATTAGTTCTCTCTCTCTCTCTCTCTCTCTCTCTCTCTCTCTCTCTCTCTCTCTCTCTCTCTCTCTCTCTCTCTCTCTCTCTTTTAAATAATCTTGTGTGAGAGTTTCGATCACCAAAGTATAATCACTACTATAATAATACTATCACTTTCATAATAGTTACCGACGACATGAACGTCATTAACCCTAGGAGACTTTACAGAGATAATGTTGTTCAGACTGAATAAATGACGAGATTTTCATACATGGAGGAATATGGTTCATATTAACAAGATATAATTTCATTGTGAACCCAACTTTCCAATGAGCCATGATAGCAGCTTGAATTCAAATTTTCATCATTTAAACACATTTTCTGTCATTAGGGAGGAAATCAATCATGAAAAACCTATTTTTTCGTCGACATATGAAAGCAAAATTCGTTAAAGAACAACAACAACAACAACAACAACAACAACAATAATAATAATAATAATAATAATAAGAATAATAATAATAATAGTGATGACAAAGCTAAATTCCAAAAATTAATAATAATAATAATAATAATAATAATAATAATAATAATAATAATAATAATATAATAATAGTGATGAACAAAAGCTAAATTCCAAAAATTAATAATAATAAAAATAACTAATAATAATAATAATAATAATAATAATAATATATAATAATAATAATAATAATAAGTAGATATACTTACGGTGAGCAAAGAGACGCCCAAATTTGTCAATTTTGTTGCATTGAATCAGTTTGCATCTTTCGACGAATTTCGCAGGAACTGACGAACCGACTGACGTCATAATATACAAGAAATCCACGAAACGAGAAAATATTTTGTGAAATCCAGACTTGTAAAATTCCCTATATCTGATATTACTGTCCCCCCAATCCACTACCCCCCTCCTTTTCCCCCGCCCCAAAAAAAGATCTAAATTGTAATTCATGTTTAGACTGATTTAATCCAGAGAAGGTGTGCTTCACATCAGATTTTTCTTGTCCTTTTTTGGGGGGAGAAAATGAATTCAAAACAATGAGAGATTTTCATAGTCATTTCACGGGGCATATTCATATAATATGCAGAGAAATAAATGCACACGTATGCACTCATAAAATATTTTTGCTAAATACGCTTCAGGAATGTCCAATCTTATATTTTATTTTTTCTGAGGGGAGAGGGAGCTCGGTTGACGCTTACCCAATAAAGACTCGAAATCTCACCTGAATAATAAGTAGGCAAATGGTAAACGTCGATCATATGTGAAAGCCAAGCCCTACAAAGACATGGCCCTACCGCTGAACGCAGGCTTACAAAGAATCGTTATATTAAAGTGCATACCACACCTTCCCTGAAAAAGAGTGCCACCACGACCGTCCACCCAATGCCCAAGGCTGTGCCTTCGTGATTTTCACTCACATTTATGTTGTTCAGCGTAAATTACAATGCGTATTTATCCCCCCTTTCTTCTTTTCCTTGCTCTACAATGAAAAGAACAACGATGAACGAAACCTCCTCACGGTTCTTGGTCCCTGGGAGTGGCATTGGCCGAATTACGCTAGCCTAAACCAACAAGTTGTCAGCAAAAGATAACAACAACGTTCCGGGCTCGTTTCCTCTCGTTATGATGGCGGTATTCTGTTGCATTTACCCATGTGGGTGTGGTAAGTGTGTTTTAGAGACCGTCATTTGCCGATGTACACACCTGTGACTCCATTCTCCTTAAACACACACACACACACACAGACACACATATAAAAGGACTCGCCACGTTAGGTACACAGAAAACAGTTTACTCTAAATGCATAAAACTACTTTGTTAATGCGCAAAAGCGTAATGAAATTACCAAGACGGTACTGCTTATTAGAGGAAACCGTAAAGTTCTATATTTATGCTCTTGTGTCTTTAGGTGCCCAGTGAAAGAGTTTTATATCCTTCTGATTAGCGCTTTCAGACTCTGCCGCAAGAGCATGCATTTACAGTAAAACAAACCCCTTTTTCATGGAACGATTCTTTACTGCTAAGCTTTTTAGTTATACTCCCCTTTATAGTAAGGGAAAACAGATTCCCTCCTCTTTTCCGCCTTTTCGGTTCTATAATTCAACCAAAATCATTTTTATGAACTTGTTCCATTACGCTTTCTACATTGCCGAGTAATAGTTTCTTTCTCCATTCAACTCCACACTGTTAACGACTGACTTCTTTTAGTTGCTCCGGATGACATGAGAGAGAGAGAGAGAGAGAGAGAGAGAGAGAGAGAGAGAGAGAGAGAGAGAGAGAGAGATTTCACAGATATTGAAAAAGCATAAGTGGAGTAAGGGATGGATAAGTCAACAGCGATAATGGAATGCAATTAAAATCTTTCAAAAATGATGAGCGAGCACATCCAATACAGAGAGAGAGAGAGAGAGAGAGAGAGAGAGAGAGAGAGAGAGAGAGAGAGAGAGAGAGAGAGAGAGAGAGAGAGGGTGAACAATCACCCATTAACGTCATGGGAAAATGAATAAAAGGAAACTTAACCGTAACAAATTCGGCGACGAATAATGGGTTTCTAAAACTGCAAGTAGTTTATTTCTCATGAAATGGAGCCTCTTGTGAAGGAGTTTGTTCAGTGTCTAGTATATACAGTTAAGCTATTTACGAGAGTAATTCTGAGATCTTCCATATGCGTTTGATTCTTTACATTTCCGTAAGGACACAATACAGTTACTGAAATTCATTTCTGCACCCCTTTTGCAGCGACATGGAACTACCATTTTGAGAAAACCTGATGGCACTGCTTAAAATAGTGATTTCGCATTTTCTACTATTTTGTGCTGTAGCATCTTACATATCTCTATCTGTCTAATCTTTGACAAAATGGTTAACTACTGTCAATCAATCAACACGGTCGATTTTAAACACTGTTCAACATACACACAAATTTTTTTAAAATAATTACAGTCTGAAATACAACGTATGTGTTTTGTGAAATTTGGATGTCCTGATAGTCTCGCTAGTTGGCCTGTGGAATTTCGGATTTGCAAAGTGACACATGACACAATATATATATATACATATATAATATATATAAATATAATAATATATATATCATATATATATATAATCAATTATATATATAGTATAATATTATTATATATATATATATAAAACAACTGGGGAGACAATGGCCCACGGCAGACTTAGCACTGGAGCTTCACACGAATCTTATGTCCATATTTAGTTGATGAGCTCCATCTCAGCAGTGAACCTCACGAATGGAAAAGCCTAACATTACTAAAGATATTTTTTGTTCTCGTAATACATGTAAGTCAGTCAGTCAAGTGACTTTCTTTCCTCCTGCAAGAACCCATAACCCATTCCCAAACGGAGGGTTGTGTTGCTATTTTCGAGTTGTTTGTTTTGAATCGTGCTCATTTTCCTTCCCTACTCCTTTTCTTAACATTTTCTTGTGTTTTCTTTTCTTTCCTCTGGTCTCGATGAAGTGTCAGCCGGTCTGACGACCCTTCCGATTTTTCACATTCAGCATACGACACAAATGACTTTATGACGTCACCAAGATAATAGGGATCCATAATTAAAATACTTATAATTTATTAAGAAATCGTATTATCATCACAACATGAAATTTCTGATTTTATATAAACATACATATACATGTATTCCTTTATCATTAAACCATTACCCAGCAGAGAAATTGGCCCCATATGCATGATACTGACAACACATAGATACTTACTGGTACGACGTATGTATATATATGTATGAGTATATACTCGTATGTGTGTGTGTGTGTGCAACGATGAAACTCATCAGTTTAAAGATAAAATTTCGTGTTGGTTTCATCCCCTTTTCCTGCCGAGAGCAGCCAGATTCTCTGAACAGCAGCACCAATATGAAGTAAATGTGCCTCGCTGTCAAACTTCTTAGTTCCCGAGATCCTTCATTCTTCACACCATCGGACTGTGGAGGCTGCTCCAGAAATTATAGCGATGACGCAACGATTACTACCGTAATACAATTCAACTTGCATTTTAGTATTTTACTTGCTTATTTATTTATCCATCATCTTTTTTTTTTTTTTTTTTTTTTTTTTTTTTTTTTTTTTTTTTTTTTTTTTGCATAACTAATCTCCTCTTTCTGTATTTCCAATTACCTTCTCACACTTGTCTCAAACGTACGCCATACTCTTGAATTTTAAGTCAATGGCCCCTTCGGGCCTAGTCCATATGAATGAATAGGATTCATTTTATGAATAATAATTATGTGATGTGTGTTGATTACCTACTATTCAGTACTCGTAAAACCTCTTAAAAGTCGCATTTCAATCTTTATTCGAATGATCGTTTCTAGCTGATTAACAGCAAGAGTCAATGGCCGAGCAACCTTTTGCTTTATTGTAGCCCAGGTCCAACAAAATGAAGAAAATATAGAAAAAAAGGTGTAGCTTTACGCAACGAAAGGATGGAACTGACCTTTCTGTCTCTTGAAGGAAGGAGGGTTATTAAAGTAGGGAAAACCGAAGGATGAAGAGAATTCTAACGTTTGAAAGGCAGTAGAAGAAAAGTACCAGTCACTAAACCGTGCCATTCTAAGGGGCTTACTAAACTACGTATTCTAATTATTGATTTCACAAGGAGAGACTAAAAAATATTTTAAAATCAAGCCAAAGCCTAAGCGTGAGGAAGGGATTGATAATTTTATGATTCTAAATAACCCCGATACCTAATACCTAATCAGGATTATAAACAGCTCTTTGGTATGATCACCTGCCATTCCCTGTCAAGGCCTTATAATGGAAATTGGAAGGAGGGAGACAGGGACCTTAAAAACCCTTCGAAGATAACGAATATTGATAGGAAAATCGGTAAACGAGAGAGAGAGAGAGAGAGAGAGAGAGATTGGTTGGTTGGTTTTATAAAATTTAGGTGTAACACCAAGCACTGGGGCAGCAAAGGCCATTCAGCGCTTAGGGGAGAGAGAGAGAGAGAGAGAGAGAGAGAGAGAGAGAGAGAGAGAGAGAGCCCAGAATTTTAGGGCGATTGATAATTTCTCTCTACATTTTCTGATTCAATAAGGGCAATACTTATGCAAGAGACCAGCTACAAAGTCTGGACTGGAAAACCCCTGGAAATAAAAACTCTTCTCTTACTGGAGTGAAAGCCATTTATCAAGTTTTGAAACTGCTGCAATAAGATATAACTCATGGCTCTTCTCGGACGATCTTTCTGAGCTACAACTATATGTAAAGAAATGTTGAATTCACTATTAAACACTTATACATGTTAACTTTAATTTTTTGGCGAGTGCAAAGGCTTTCACAAACTGGAACTGTTAACCCTAGTTTTGTGAAATAAGCAAATCTGCGCTGTAACCGAACGCACAAATTTCACCAAGCACCTGCACTCGCGTTCCAATTATTATGAATTCATAAAATAAAGGCTTCAAACGTGTTGGGCAAACGAGTGTTACCATAAATTTATTCTAATCATATGAAAGTAAAAAATTGAGACAAATTGCAAATGAGGTTAGCTTTCAGAATATGGAGAGCACCTTAACGCTGCACTGTTTAAATTGTGTTGCAATAAAGTTTTGATCTAGCATAATACGAATGATGAAAAAATAAGGAAACATTTACAGAATTGAAAATACAGAAATATTACCGAAGAAAAGGAAACCATTCTCATGGGTGGGGTGGAAAAGATCTTAGTTCATGAAGTATATAATAAAATGTCCTAATAGAATCTATGAATTTGTTCTCATGGTTTTAAATCTCAAAGGGCTTTTCTTCATATGAGGAGATATTGCAGAAACACAAATAAAGTCATTTAAACTGTGCCAAGAAAACCTGTAGTTACTGTTCTTGAGTTTTCTATTATGTCAAAAGGTCATCACCGAATGCCTCTAATGTAGCAGACGATAATCTTCAAATGTGAAGACAAAGTTGGTGTTATGACACCGCCCGTCATGCAAAAGAATCTTCCAGTGAGAATTGCCTTAAATTCAATCCAGCCAAGAAGCATAACAAAGAACGAAGTTACTTGATTATGAGAACAATATTTCAAACAAGGAAGAATATGACCGTACATATATTTAGCCATTGCAATATCAAAATGACATGAAAAACGAAACAAAGAACTAACCCCAATAGCAAAATATTGATAAATAAAAGAGGAGGCTGGATAAATTGTCGTCAGAGAAAAATATTACTAGTAATTTACATGCTTCAGTGAACAGCTCTTCTGGTGCGTATAAAGGGCACACAAAAATACTATGAAATGAACGGTAAGAGGTTGATGGATAAAAGGTAGAAAATATAAAATTATTGGGGAAACAGCAGCTACTGTGTTTGGCAGAATTAAACCTAATACCAAATACAAGATCTCATGAAAGAAAGCTCTAAAAAGATAATAGATAACATAAATATGGAGAAAGTTTAAATCGAGTGTGCGATAGCAAAGGATCTTGCTGATTATTTTTTACTTTTCTGTTTTACAAGACAAAGTTTCTTTGCTCATACGTTGATACAAAGACATTCGCTAAACGTATTTTCATGAAAAAAAGAATCAATCCCAACTGCAATAACTGACTGTTCTCCTTTTGGAAATCCTTAACGCAATCACTTTTTACATGCGCTACCCTACGAGCAAAGAAATCTCTTTAGAACAAAAAATACGGAACTAAGTTACAAGCCTTAGGCCCTGTCTCATGTATTTGCAAAGGGCTGCATGCCGAATGGCATGCTTCGGTAGACGCCCATTGTAGTACTTGTCAGATCCAATGTTACATAATTTCTGGTGAGGCAATCACATGTATAAGCGAACAAATAAATGGCGTCATAATATATTTTATATATATATTACATATTATATATATATATATATATTATATATATATATATATATATATATATATATATATATATATATATATATATATATATATATTTGGGGAGGGGGGGGGGGGGGGGGGAGTCTACATATCATAACTTGACGAAAAGAAGATCGAGATCGATAGAAAGACTTGGGCAATACCTGTGATTAAGAAGTATCAGAGAGCCTTGACGGGTGAAGGCTGTAATGTGAATCTACTTGACAAACTGCCTTCGCCCCATCAGAAGTTGATAAATGGTCACATGATGACGGTATGACCCTATCATGAGAGTCCCTGGCGACGATTAATGATTGCTGCTCGATGAGTCACTGGCCGATATTACAAGATGAGATAGTCGTCACTCACTCTTACGCTCCTTGCAGGGATGGATGCTCACCCGTTAACAATAAATATTAAGGTGGGCCATACTTCATTAAGACAAAATTGCTGCTCGATGCTAGATGCGTAAACGCAATTACTCTCCTTGTATACGTACATACAGACAACACCTGTCTTACATTCAAAAATATTTTTTTTTACTGTAACCATCTGTCAGTACTGAATAGTTTATGTAACAATTTAATTAACAGAACTCAGATAAGGCTTTTTTTTAAATACCATCCTGTTATGCATAGTAATGTGCCAGCAGCTCAAAGACTGCGCTTTTTACATCAAAATATCTCTTACGTCAATGCCGGAACAAATGATACAACTGCTATACTGTTAAATACTTATTCTTTCTAATAAGTCATGTATCAATTTGCGATAAATATAAAACATTAACTAAAGCTTATTGAACAAGTCTCAAGTATTACATTGTCTTATCTTTGGAAAAGAAATTGAATGACTAAGCAACTCGCAAAAGACGTAAATGAAGAATATATTGAACCCCCCCACCCCCAACATGCAACCCACAGGTGATGTCAAGGATTGATTACCCCCTCTCTGATCTCAGAAAGATCATGCTATCGAAAATTTGAGGAGATCCATCATTTGCCATAAGGCAAGGGATCGAGTTGAATCTAGTGTCAACACTCTATTGGGCAAAGATAGAAAACTCGCCGCCCTGTTATATGAGACTTCTCTGAAGGTCCATAATGGAAATGGGAAGGAGGAGGCTTCAGCTAATTTCTTCTAAATCATGAAGTCAAGGCTACTGGTAACACTGAAGCCATAAAATACGATGAAGAAATTGATGTCTTACTCTAACTGATAATTTTCAAGATTTATAATGCAATGAATTAATCGTGAAGAGGTGACAAAACATTATCGCTTACGAAGAAAATTTATATCTTATGATGACATTTCAATTTTAAGTTTTCACATACAATAGATTTAAATGTCTGGATCAATTGATAACAACGGAGCGCGCACCTATATAAATAACAATTTTAAAAGAAAAGTAATGCGAATGGACTATCATCATACGACACGACATCAATGCTCCTGCTCACTCACAACATTTTTCAGCTTTTGAAGATCAAGTCACTACGTTATTTATAACTACCTTTAAATCAGCTCACCTCTTTTGCAAAGGAGAGATATAAATCGCGATGACCTTGTGAGCGGTTATCTTTACGCAGCGCGATAATTATAGCCGTGATTTTTCAACACTAGCAATTAATAGGGTATGCTGTCGTCGAGTACTTTAAAGAAAGAATATTAAATATCCGTTCATCTGTAAATTCTTTTCTCTTGATTTTTTCCTGAAATAATGGTTACTTGTTACAAAACATTAGAGAATACTAATATAATCAGTACGCTCAGGCAGTGCCAACCCCCAAGGTAAATGGCATCAAATCAACCGCTGGTTTCTTAGTCCAAATACTAAAATAGCATGCGTCAGAAGAATCTTGAGTGATATAGGAAGTCAAACTGATAGGAATACTTCGTACTTCTCGTTGTCTGGTGGAGAAAATCGTTCCTTTGCGACACAGAATGATGTACTTCATCTCTTACTCAACTTGGTGGCATCTTTATTACATTCTGGTCTGGCAGGATAAGTATTTAAATCTTCCCAATTCCTCAATAACTCAGGTGATTATCATTGGTTTGAAAGTTATTTTTGGAATCTTTAAGAGAACAACGCTATTTCACTACATCACGAAGAATCGGTAAGGCAAGAGGCTCGACCCACCTCAAGCGACGAGCAGTTAAAACCAACTTTAGATCTCCTTCCTAAATGGAAATTTACTGCGCGTTTCGTGACGTATGACACGGACACAAAGTACGTTCACTTTCAGATATATATATATATATATATATATATATATATATATATATATATATATATGTGTGTGTGTGTGTGTGTGTGTGTGTGTGTGTGTATGTGTGTGTATGTATAACTATATATATATATATGTAGAAATTTTTTTGTTAAAACAGGATGCGTCTCAAGTATAAAAGGCCTATTAAAACCCTCTGGTTTAAAGCTAAGGACTATATTTCGGTGTGCACTGCCTCCCACCCCTATCAAGTAGTGAATGACAGAAGTTACATTTGCGAAATATATAGTGGGAGATATGGCATTAGGTGATGCCTCGGGTCACCGCTAAGCCTACGTTGGATCTGTCAATGTCTTAAAACCTGATAAAAAAGATAAAATCGACTTCCTAGTAACATTTTATAAATTCATTGTTAACAACAATTAGAAGAAAGACGAAATATGTCTTAAGGGAATACATCTAAACATCCTAACCAGACACACCAACACATACCCCCGCCTAAAAGATTTATGATAAGTATAAACTCTCTCCGCAAACTAGACGTTATAATCACTAGATCAGATAAAGATGGTAAAATTGTATTAATGGAAAAGAGTTTCTACTAAGAAAAGATCAGTGAACTTTTAAATGATACAACTACCTATGAGAAATTAACAAAAAACCAGAGCCATAATGTCCCAATAGATTTGTTTGGAAAAACCAGAAAGATCGGTAAAAATAAGAAAAATGTAGAATTTGGAAAAATTTAAAGCAATCAATCCAAAATCACCTTACTTCTATTGCCTCCCCAAAACCCACAAAGATAACATCCCGTCCGTCCTATAATCCCGTGTGCTGGAGCTTTTAACTACAGACTTTCAAATGGTTAGCCGAGTTCCTACCCACTTTTTAGGAATTTTTTCCTAGTCATATAAAACATACAGAAGACTTTCGCAACAAATTTAAGTCAGCAATTGTCCCGGTACATAACATAAAACTTCTCAGCCTAGACGTAGATTCCATTTTCACAAAAGTATGCATAAAAGATGTATTAACGTGTCTCAAAAATAAACTTGATCCATTTGCTAACCACTTCCCTATTGAATTGAATAAAATAATGCAACTTATAAAGCTCTGCGTCACTAATAATGTCTTTTTTTTTTGGTGATAACTTTACCATCAAGAATTTGGTTGCAGTATGGGGAATCTGCTCAGTCCTGTGCTAGCCAACTTATATATGGAGTATTTCGAAACAGTTATTATAAACCCTTTCAAACCTGCAGATATGATTTGGCTTCGTTATGTAGACGACTTCTTAACATACTGGAAAAGTGAGTGGGGCGATTTTGATGTTTTCCTATAAATATTAAATTTCCGAATACATTGGAAACCGGTTTCTAAAGACGTAGTAGTATATTAAATCCCCTGTAGGGATTGTGAAAGTCATACTATGGATTCACAGGAAAATCTCTCTCAGAAAGATTAACTCAACATAAGCTCTCAGTTAGACATGGACACCATATTTCGGCAATTTTCCATCATATAAATAACACGAACCATACCATGGATTGGGACTCATCCCAAAATTTATACAAAACAGGCTGTCAATACAAGTGTCAGATGGTAGAATCATCACTGACAAAACAAGATAACAAGATCAACCTTTCCAATGGAGCCTGGGACTCTGACCATATAGACAATATCTTCCTTAAGGCATAGATGAAGCAGATTAAGACAATTGACAGAAACAACATCGGTGTAGCAGTGACCCCTGGCATCACCTAAGGGAATATTTCTCAATATATATTTAACAAATGTAACTTCTGTCATTCAGTATTTAATAAGGGTGGAAGTCAGTACACCAAAATATAGTCTTTAGCTTTTACACCATGGTGTTTTAATGAGCTTATTATATTTTATAGTATATATATATATATATATATATATATATATATATATATATATATATATATATATAAAATGCTTGCGTGTATTTCCAAAATCAGTATTTCTATAATATGATAATTTAGTCCAAAACTCGTTAATGCTCACTAGACAAATTGGAAAGGGCTTAAGAGAAACTGTGAGACCAATAATACTTGTGTGATAGTTTGAAATAAAGGAATTACATGACATTAGAGGAGATTAATTAGCCAGTAATATACTATTACTGTCGTGTTCCCGACACCAAATCTCTCTTCCCCAGTTTAATATTTGTGATGGTAAAATAATATGAAGTTAACATTTTATCCATAAAAATGCCCGATGCTCAAATATTTCTGAGGAATGAACAACACATTTATTTTGTCTCAAATGAAAAGCCGAGAGAGATTCTGTTACGTAAGAAATTGGATTTTAAGAACGACTAGGAAAACCAGCAAGGAAGGCCGTTAATGACAGTCTACAAACAAAACAAAATAAATGTAGAGAAGACTTAGGGGATTAGCTTGTTATCATATCACAAAAATCGTTGAAGCGATGACTAAAATTACCATTTACATAATAAAGATTCATTATGTAAAATAGCGGCATACGGACGAACAGCTTAATATAGACAAAATTCAAAATGAATGAAAAGGGAAGGAAAAAGTAGCTTGTCCCCATAAATACTGAAGGGAAGCTTAATTTCTAAACATCGAAAAGTGAAGAAATTATCACTAACAAATGATTATCTGGAACAAACATAATTAATAATGTTGGAAAATTCACGCTTGAGATTTTATTGCCAAAATTTACTAACCATACTGATGAATATCAATACGCTCCGACCGCAGGTAAGGGTCGAAACTTCAAAAATAATATAGTAAAAACAAAATTGCTATGATTATATAATTATTGTTCGAGGAGAACCGTCGGAAGTTGAAGGATTAACCCGGCTCTCTCGAATTCCTAATCCTACACTTAACCGACTTTAGTGGGTTAAGCAGCTACAACTCAGAACATAAAAAGGCATTAAGCATTAGTTGGAAACAAATTATTAAGATTATGATTTAAGCATTCAATGCACTTACTACGAATCACGTAAATACACGCAAGAAATTTGCTTCAAGAAATCGAGGCACATATTAATTGTGATTTATGTACTTTCATGAAAGATATTAACTTTAATACAAAATCAGGAATAACAGGAAAAACACCAAGCTTCCTCATGGGGATAAGGGTGTATACTCCCTAGATAGAGAAGAAGTATCTACTACATACAAGATTTCGCTACAATTTCCGAAGGAAAGATAGCGTCTAGATGAATGAGATCTCACCCCATCCCCCTAGGGCCCAGCCCATTATCGAAAGCAGATTCAAAAATGTTAGCAGGAACACAATAAAATCCAGTCTGCAATCTCTCAGACTGGGCGGGCGTCCTCTCATTACGAGATCGGTTGGCCGTGGCCTATCACCAATATACAGTTGTGGACCCATCCACCAATCGCCTTCGTCGAAGGCCAAGGCCAATCATGGGTCTCCATAACCTTGTTAAGTTATCCGACCTGGAGGAAAAACCCCCACGGGCTCTCTCTCTCTCTCTCTCTCTCAAGTCTGTCAGCTCCTTAGGGAGGTGCACAGCATAGAGAGATATGATGACTTTGGTTCGTATTTGTATCAAAGATAAAAAAGGGGGAGGGGGGTCCTCAAAAGTACCACCTCTTGTTCGGGTATCGCATTCATTTTGGCTTTAAATATTTCTGACAAACTAGTTCTTCTCAGTTGCCGTCAGTACGGATAACTTTCAAATTCCCTCTAATTCTTTTTTTAATGTATCTACATTACTCCTCTATAAAAAGTTTGGGTCATTTTAGACTGATAACATACAGGACGATTCCACAACGTTTTAATTCGACTCCTACGCAGTCACCGCGCACAAGCACGTAAAAGAACACACAAACAGGCATATAGACATACATAGTACATACATACATACACACACACACACACACACACACACACATATATATATATATATATATATATATATATATATATATATATATAATATATATATATATATATTGTTACGCGTGGCTGGGTGAGGCTTAACATTTACTCTAAAATTAACTGGCATCGAACAAGACTGGGTGCCACGCAAGTAACAAAAGAGAAAAGGGAAAAAAAGTATAAAAAATGATGGATTTAAGGGAAATGAAAAGTTACATTTAACTAATATTATTATTATGTCAATCAGAAGAATTTTACCCAAGAGCTGAAGGCACTAGCTCTGTGGCACTGAGGTTACGTTGATTAACAAATCAAATTGTGCCACTATGAAAACTCCAGAAACTGTTTCATGAAGAACACGGAATTTAAAGGAATAAAATTTTGTCAATTATCACCAATCATAAAATAACAGTTATCAGCAGCTCTTCAATTCTCCACCCTGGGACTTAGAAATAGATGGCTGTATGGATCACTTTGGCACCGTGGAATATGAGTGAGGTGCACAACATCTGGCATTCTCCTGATTCTGCAAATTAAGGATGCACTGTAATTATCGATCTAAAACACATTTTATGTAACTGGGATTTGCGTAAGGCAGAGAATGTAAGTAACTTAACACTGTTACGAATTATCAATATAAATGAACACTTCTAGTTACAAGTCACTAATATTTCTTCACTTCACTTTTTCCACTGGCCTGCGCTGTTTTCAAGGTCTAACATATAATACCTGGTTTTAGGCCAGTTTTTTGCACTGAATCTAAAATTCATGCTCATTTCACTCAATCAGATCAAGTTAATGAAATATTAGCACATTAAAAATATCCTAAATTCTGCTCTATTTGTATGTAAATGAAACACAATATTGAAAATAATAGACTGATTTATTCACAGAAGGCTACAAAATATTTTAAATAGATAGCAAGAAGAGTATAATGAACTAAGGAAGCTACTCATGGATGAATGGTCTCTATAGGAACTTCTGTTTGTGCAAAGCAGACTCCACATCCCTCTTCAGGCACCAGCAGTAGGCGGCCAGAAAGTTGACATTCCATTGGCCTTGATAGCGTTCCTCCATAACACTGACATAAGCACACCAAGTTGGCAGAAATTCTCCATTAACTCATCAACCACTTTCTAATACTGGGAACTTCTGTGGTTGCCAAGGAAGTTTGCAATGACTGACTTCAGGGACAACCAGGCAGAGAGTTCAGCAGGATTCAGTGCATCATCAAAACTACCATCCTTGATGAGTTCCCTTATTTGAGGACCATCAGATATAGCTGCCATAAGTTCCCCAATGCTTTTTTGTTGAAACTTCTCATGGAGGAAAGCAAAACCTCTACCTTCCTTGTCCAATGCCTTTACAAAGTTCTTCATGAGACTGAGTTTGATGTGCTGGGGTGGAAGCAATATCTCGCTCGGTTTAACCAGAGGGTGGGACAGCACGTTGTGTAACCCAGGTTTTAATCCTTGTCTTGATGGCCACTCTTGTCTTACTGGTCATCAGCAAGGCTATTCCATAAGCACAGAAATCATAGATACTTTGTGTAACCACCTTGAAGTCCAAGAATGAGTCCAACAACTTCCACAGATGAACCCTTTATGTTCCTGGTAGTTCAGAGCAGACAACAGACGTTCCATGCTTTTGTGGGATTCTTTCCTTTCAACAGAGTGCCCAACAGGGATCGATGAAAACTTATTTCTGTTATTCAGAAGAACTGCCTTGAGACTTCTGTTAGATGAGTCAATGAAAAGTCTCCATTCCATAGTATCATACTTCAGACCAAGTAATTCAATCAGGTCAGCAATATTGTCACAGTAGACCAGAAGATGCTTCATCAAACGTGAAGAATTTTCTAAATTCTCTCTCGCAGTCCCGATACCAATAGAATGTTGTTCCTGGTGCCAGCAGATGTTTCTCTCAAAGACGAGAACCCAGTAGCTGGGCAGACTCCTTTGAAAGGTTCAGGTCTCATATCAGGTCACTGAGTTCGGCTTGGGTAAAAGGCACCGGTTAGTCGTCCTCTTCTGGCCTGTATGCACCACACTCAACTGTATCGTCATGTCACTAGATTCAGAATCAGAACTATATTCCATGTTGACATTTAGTTCAGGAACCAGAAGATCAGGGCCATGGGGGACTTGCTTTATGGCAGAAGGAACATCAGGGTATTGAACATGGTACTTGTTATTGTGATTGATGCCTTTAAGATTTGTCATGCAAAAGTAGCAGTCAGTAACGTGATATTTCCTTTCCCTCCAACCCATTGGGGCATCAAATGGCATACTCTTCCTTTTCTTGTTCCTCCAATCCTATAAGTTCTCTACATTATGTTTTGCTGCAGATACGGGGAGCGAATGGCTTATCCTGGTCTCCAAGTTTGACTCCAAAGTAAGCTCAATATGCCTTCTTCACAAAATGTGTGATTTTTGCTTGACAGTCTGGAAGAACCACATGTCCGCAGATGTAACAGAACCTATTAGGATGGTTTTTACATTTCCGATCCATTTTTATACACATCTGAACCTGAAAAGAGAAATAAAAATAATTATTAAAGGTTACCCACGACCCAGTTTTGCAAAATCAAAGCCCACAAACACTTAGATAATTGCAATATTTTGGAAAACTATGCTGGAATAGAAATAGACTATATCTTAGAAACCAGACCTGACCCAGGAAAATGAAATGTAATTTTTAATTCAGCATGCAAAAAGGGTCCTAAATCAGTTGGAAAACCCTTGACCTTTGTAAAAAAAAAAGAAAAAAAAAAAAAAAAAAATAAAAAGTTTTGAAATGCAGGCCAGTGTTCTCTTAAGGAGATGCAAAGGGTAGTTTGCATTATATATGTGAGAGGAGACAGTAATTAAGGAAGGAGAAGAATTGTGCATTGGGCAAATTTCAAAACCAAACGTACCTTGTGTTTTGACAATCGTAGTCCTGAGTAGAGCCAAGCGTGGGTCATGAGTTTAGGGGGAGAGAGGAGTCTTGACCCGGGACAGTGAGAGGGGGTGTGTGAGACCGGGAATCACCCCGGTGTGAACAGTGCTAAGTCTGCTAGGTGAATAATCAAGAGAGTCTGACTTGCTGCTACAGCCACCTTATTCTTCTTTCTTCCATGTCTCTTGTTTTTTTCACAACTTGGTGCTGGCTTTCTTGAGGTGTTGACAGTTGTCTGGAAATGAGATTTGTACGACAGCACCAGGTGTGGATAAAGTATGACAATGGGGGGTCCATTTAGCTGTAGGA
>NC_061109.1:27567540-27580040 GCF_015104395.2 Macrobrachium nipponense | reverse complement strand
ACAAACGCCATCTACCTGCATGCCCAAGAGTAATCCTCAAACATTATAAAATACTCCCGCAAGGACAAGATGAGAAAGAGACTTCCAGAACACTGACCAACTCGGACAAAGTGGGAAGCTTTGCTCTTCAGTTTGTTGGGCCTCAAGTAATCCTTTGTCGTGATTCTATTCATTTCCCTCCCCGGCTGGTGCCCTCAAGGATGAAGACTCCATCCCCTGCAGAAGGTAAAGTGCTCCATCTCAAGGTTCTCCCCAAACAGTGGCGTCTTAACCCTTCGACTTTATTCCATTTCATTTTCTATGTGAAAGATCTGTGTTGCTTATTCTTGTGTATCTCATGCACTAAGCATAGTCAGTAACGTGAAGTGAAGTAATTGTGTAATTCAGTGTTACAGAGATCGAGTTGCTAGGTTCCTTCTGCACACCCCTTGATCCCCTACCAAGTGTTGCATCACCTCTGCATAACCATGTCCATTCGCAATTGCAGATAGAAGTTAGTTAGCTGTGGATTTCTTCCCACAGCACCCAAACGCAGCAGGCTCCCTTGTGTTCACTTCAAGATTCTCAATACTTTGTTTATCATCTAAGTTACCTGCAGGACCTTGTCACCTGTCCCTATTCTACATTCCTTCATTCTTCTGATATGCGTTCTTATTTGTAAATACAACTATTTAAGTTAAACGTAAGAGTTTTCCTATTCATTCCCCATTCTGCCATAATAAGTTATGGCTTCTTACCTTGATTTTTACCTAACTTAAAGCCATAGCCAGATTTGCATTTATCCCTAGGTAACTTGCGCACACACCCTCAGTAAAAATCATATCAGTGGCGACCTTCTAAGCAAGGGCCCCCCCTTCAAGTAACTATCACCTGAATAGGATTGCTACAGCTGGTTGCAAGAGCTGAGATGAATCTGAAATTCTAGTGTAAAAATTCCTCTTATACGTAAACGTGATACAGTTCTACAGAAAATAAAGTATTGTTATGTTTTCTCTAGGTATTTTATGTTAAGTGCAACAAAAACCGTGACTGCTAACTTAAGAGATAGGAATATCCTAGGTCACGTACATGCCAAATTAATCTATACTCGAAGAGAGAGTTATTAACCATTACACAAGTGTTGATAGCTAACGCGCAAGTTATTAACCATTACACAAATGTTGATAGCTAATGCGCAATAGCTCACATGACTTTTCATGATAGGTGATCTAGGAAAGGTGCAAAATTGTGAGCTAGGAAAGGTGCAAAATTAAGTTAGAAGTGTTTAAAAAGGGAAAAGTTTTTCTTGACTTCCCAATCCGTTCATTAGAACACCGTTCAGTCTTTCATGACTTCCCAATCCGTCCATTAGAACACTCTGAAGCCTTGAATGACTTCCTCATTCCTCAATCCATCACCCAAAAAAATTAAGTCTTTCGAGGCTTCCATGAGCCGTTAAATCAGACAACAATACTTTCAAAATTTCTTGTCCGTTCCTCTCAGAACAAACCAAGTCCTTACAAGACTTCTGGTTCATTTTGAACCAATCCTAAAGTCCTTACAGGACTAATCAAATCTGTTTAATGTGAATAACCTTGAGTCTGTGCAGACATATCTTGCCAGTTCATAACAAATACCCTTGAGTTTTTGAAGACATATTTTACCAGTTTATGAAGATAACCATGAGTCTTTGTAAACATATTTTACCAGTTCATCAAAAACATCCTTGAGTCTTTCAGACCTGCTGAATTATTCATTTAGCACAACCCTTGAGTTCCACGGAACTCCCAAGCCCGAGTCCTTACGTGATATTTACATTAACTCTCAGATCAACCTTTGATTAAGTGCTATTGCCACTTCACCCAAAGGGGAACTCCTACCTACTAGTAGTGCTACATTGACCCTATTCCATTCCCTAAGTTCTTGTGGACATGCTTGAGGGTCACGCTCATCCAAAAACATCTTTACAACGATATCTGAGGCAACAAGGTCTTCCCTCAATTAAGACTATAAGTTCTACTTGGAAGTTGGACAGGCTATGGGATATTCTGGACAGGCCTTGCAGAGGTGGGGCCAAGAAAGAGTAGATGGGGCTAAGAAAGATAGTGACCAATCTCGCCACTGGACTCCCACTTTTGCTGGGTCAGGACCTGGCTCAGTGGAGGGATACAAACATCCAGGTGTTTTGTGCATGAACAGCCTGGCTCTCATCTGGTCGAGCCCACCCTGGAACCCACCGTCACTCTCCTCATCACTGGGGCAGATGTGTCCATTCCCTCCCTGAATCAGGAACAACTCAGATGCACAGTACCCAGACACCACTCTGCAGCATCATTGTGCGGAAGTAGCAACCTCCAAGGAGGAGATCAAGGTCCTGTTTAAGGATGACTTCCTTCTTAATGATGGAGTTCTCTACCAAGTATTCCAGGAGTGGTCGGCCCAGCACCAATCCTCCATAGCTACATAGTAGTTCCTACACCACTCCAACTGGACATCCTGCGCTTGGTGCATGATGGCCTTGGCGGTCATTTTGGCGTTGCCCAAACAACCCGCACCATTGAGGATAAGTGGATAAGTTTTGCTAGCCAGGCCTCCACAAGTCATCAGCTCATGCCCTACATGCCAGGTCACAGGGAATCCAAATGAAGTCAACCACACAGCTCCCATAAGGAATATTCTGTCCATGGACATACCCCTTAAGGATGTCTACTTAGATTATTTCACGCCTGCAGGGTGTACCGCAGGCAAGTTTGGTAACACCCATTGCCTGACGATCATTGATCGTTTTACCTGGTACCCTGAAGCCATACCAGTCAGGAGCAAGAGCTCCCAGAATGCTGTAAAGGCACTTGTGCAATTCTCTTGTCGTTTCAGGGAACCCTCCAAACTGATCAAGGGCGACATTTCATGTCTCAAGAAATCTATAATGGCATGGCAAGCCATGGTGTCTGCTATGTCTACTCTACACCGTACCAGCAAGAGGGCCAAGGGATAGTGGAATGTTTCCACCAAACCCTTCAGAAATTACTTCAGAAATTTGTGAGGAGGATGGGACAGGCTGAGAATGAAATCTCCCCTATGCCCTCTTCGCCATTCCACAAATACCTGTGGATTACACCCGTTTTAGCTACTTTACATGAACTCCACATCAGGCCCCTCCCCTCGACATCCTGTATGAGGCCTAGACTGATCCTACTAAGTTTGCATGGGCAGCTGACTTACCAAACATACAACAGTGCGTCAAACCTAAATTTCGACCAGGACACATGATCTCGGTCATTCAATGTATGAGACTCTGTCCTTGTTCTCTGGATAGGAACGACATGGCTGCTAGAAACGCATTTTAGGGGACCTCATAGGATCCTGGGAAAATGCAGAGACCTTAATTACCAAGTAAATGGTGGGCAGAGGAAGGACAAATGGCTTCACATAAATCTCCTAAAGCCCTATGTCCCATGTGAAGACAAACCATCAGTGGATGTATTGCCCCTCCCTGGTGTGGTGGTTGGCACTGTTACTACATTGCCACAGCCCACCATTAACTTGGAAGTCCTGTGCTGCCTCGAGTTTATTACTCTCAGGCTTGACGAATCCACAGACCAAAATACACCAATTACTGAAAAAATATCCTGAGGTTACTCAAGATAAGACCAAACATACCATAAGCATGCCAAAATGTAAGTGTACATCCATTATCACAGGGTTATTATCAAGTAAACCTGGAGAAGGCCAAGAAAATTGAGGAGCAAGTTAAGAGCCAGCTAGTGCTTGGCTTAACTGAATGGAGCTGAAGCAAACGGTCCTCACGTGTTGCCCTAGTCCCAAAAGAGAGAAGTGGAGACAGGCTCTGTATTGATTATAGAAAGCTTAATGCAGTTACAGAACCCGAAACTTACCCACTCCCGCAGATTGAGACATTCCTCAATAGCATCAGCAGTGCTAGTTATTTGAGTAAAAATGTTCTGGAGAAGGGATAATGGCATGTGCCATTATCAGAGGATTTTCTCCTAATATAAGGTTATGGAATTTGGGATAGAAAATGCCTCAAATTGTTTCCAACGGCTTATGAATAAAATAGTAGTAGAAGGCATAAAAAAATGTAGTCTACCTCGACGACATAGTCACATATGCAAAATCTTAGGAGGAATATCTTAAAATCGTTCATCAAATCCTAGTACTAGTCAAAAAAGCTAATCTTGTTATCAACGTGCAGAAATGTCAATTTGGGGTAGCTGAGATCCCCTATCTTAGTCAGTGTCAGAAGCGGACTACTAATGCCTAAGGACACAAATATCCATGCAATTCTTAGTATGCCTTGCCCAAACAGAGCAGGAGTCTGTGTTTCATCAGGATGATTCAACATTTTTGTAGTTTCATGCCGAACTTCGCTGAAGCCACTGCCCCTATTCACCAACCTCTTTCGAGGGAAACACGATGATACCCGAAAGGAATCCTCATTACAAGCCTGTCCTCCACACACCTGACTATGACCGTACATTCTGCTGGCAGGTGATGCCAGTGATGTAGGCATTGGTGCTGTAATGTGTCAAGAGAAGGAAGGAGTTAGACACCCCATCAAGTATTAGTCAAAGAAGTTGAAGTCTGCACAGACAAAATACAGCGCCATAGAAAAGGAGCTACTAGGAATAATATTGGTTATGAAATAGTTTGAAACGTATCATGAGGACCATAATTTCCCCTGGTTATACTTACGGATCATAATCCCCTAAAGTACCTTATGACCTTCCGGAACCAGAATAAGCACTTGATGCACTGCTGTATTGACCTCCAAGATTACAATGGGAGGACCGAACACATCAGAGGGTCAGAAAACAAAGATAGCCGACGTCTAACTCAGGCTGTAAATGACCTTTTGGCACCGTAATATACTTGCTTCTTTTGATCTATCCTTTTTTTTGTAAATTCATGAGCCTTTGTCACTGTGCATTATGTACTGTATAATTTGTGTACTTATTTCAGTGTTTTGGCACTCTTTGTATGCGATGCCCTTATGGCACAAGGCTGTCACTTTTAATATCATCATAGTGTTGTCTAACAAAACCATGAACCTTTTATTGTACTGTTTCTCCAGGGCTAACTAATAAGTGTGATCTTGTGTATATGGCGTATTGTTAAAATAAGCGCATGGAACAATTAAGCTAACAATATTAACCTTTTGCTTTAAGGTTTATTCTGTTGTAAGTGAAGTAACTACTTTCATTAATGATTTCATTTAATGTATGCTGTTCAATTAAAGTTCCTTGTTACGTTCTTTTAGCAGCTAAGTATGTCCTACGAATAGAGAAATTATCATTCACGATGGCATCTATTATAAATTTCACGATGGCATCTATTATAATTGAAATATCTCAGAATATTTCATATATTTGTTTCAATTTTCTAGATAACTAATTTCATAGGTTGTGGAGAGAGTTTAGTTGTCAGATAAGACTGCCTATTTCAGCCATTCCAACCCATCTAAGGGTATGAACGTCATTTTGGTTGGGGAGTGTAATGAGAGAAAACTTTTTTTACCCTATCTCATCCTACTTAAAAATAATGATATTTAAAGTAAAATATTTAATCTTTGCATTCATTCCATTAACATAAATCAGGCAAAACTCGCCCCTGCAAAACACTTACCACTCCCTTTGAGGGTTAATCCAGAACACTAACCGACTCAGACAAAGTTGGAAGCTTTGTTCTCCAGAGCTGACCCTCTTGTATAATGTGGCTGTTGTTGGGCCTCAAGTAATCTTTTGTCATGATTCTATTCATTTCCCTCCCCTGCTGGTGCCCCCAAGGACGAGGAATACATCTTACAGAAGGTAAAGTGCTCCATCTCAAGATTCTCACCACATAGTCACGTCTTAACCCTTCAACTTTATTGCAATTCCTTTTCTAAGTGCGAGACCTGTGTAGCTTATTGTTTATGTATCTCATGCCATAAGCATGGTTCGTCAAGTTCAGTGAAGTACGTTAAGTTATTGTGTAATTCAGTGTTGCGAAGATCGAGTTGCTAGGTACCTTCTGTATACCCCTCGATTCCATACCAAGGGTCACATTGCCTTCATAAAACCATATGTATTCTCAATTACAGATAGAAGTTAGTTACCGGTGAATCTATTCTTGACTTCGTATACACAGCGGCGCCGCAACTGTATTTCTTCCCATGGCACCCCAACGTAGCGGGCTACTTCGTGTTCACTTCAAGATTTTCATTCCTTTGTTTATTATCTAAATTACCTGACAGGATCTTGTCACCTGTCCCCATTTTACGTTCCTCCATTCTTTTGCTGTGTGTTCTTATTTGTAAATACAATTATTTAAATCTAAACATTTACCTAATATTTCCCCATTTTGAGGAGGACCTTCATCCTTAATAAGCTATATGATTCTTACCTAACTTAAGGCCATAGCCAGATTTGCATTTATCCCGCGGTAAGTTGCACACACCCTCAGTAAAAATCATATCGATATGAAAGAAAATTTTGCAGTTTTATTTACCCACATCCATTACAATTTCCCATCACACAATCCTGAAATAGTGATCATGTATCCTTTTGTATATGGTTTTTGTCACTATCGTTAAATGGGCAAAGATAATCAAACGCTATTAAGAAATACTGTCTGGTATACATTATACATCATTCGGAATTGTACAACATGAATGCTACTAAAGAGTGCGGTAACACGCTTGCTTCACCTCTATTCTTCAGATAAGCTAAACATCGTTGGGTCTAGTTGGTACCTATAAGTAAACGTCATGAAAATTAGTATCATGCTCTTCTGACACACAGCCTTTTTAAAAATCAACACATTGTATGCATGGCTAGAACAGAAGGACAATAGCTTCCTCATCCAAACACACTTAAGTGGAAACAAGTTCAGAGAGGGCCTGACTGGTAAAGAGGATATGAAGAGTGAAAAAGTTGACAGATTATCTATTATACAACAAATGAAAAGAAGGCTGTTAAAAGTACTAGCGAGATGCTGGTAGCTGAAAGTTAGGCTGATCATCATCTGGCTGAAGATATAGTTAAGTTGTACAGACACTCATATTGGCTGTAAATGTATTTTAATTTAGACGAGAAAGGTTGATACAAAGAAACTGGAAAGAACATAAATGAGATAACAGATAAAAAAAAAAGGCCACAGTTCAAATTATGTTTGTGATAAGCATATGAGTGCACAAAGCATATTCTATAATGGCATAATTTAATCAGCAGGGAATATCTTTAGTTATTAGAAATAAGAAAATGGGATTCAGAAGATTAAGTCATTGGATTAAGAAAGATCTTGAAGGAAAAATTATACTTTGCTGTTTGTATCTATGACCAAAATTATAATGAGATAAGAAGGATAATTTTTTTCATTCAGCAAAAACACTAAAGAGAGTAATTATAAACATAAAACTTTGGCAAAAAAATATATCTAATGCTAATATCTGTTAATATAGGCTTGGAAATATAGTCATCTCAAATGATCTGGTGGGTTGTAAGACTAGATATCAATACGACTGTTTTAACTGAAACTCCGTGAAATGAAAATTAATGAAAATTAACCTATTTATGAAAGTAATACGGTTGGTAATGGTAACAAACACAGGATGGAAATGATTTTTCGCGCCTTCATATAAAGATATGACCATTAATTAATGTAGTTTTATAAGAGGCTTCCGAGATAAGTAAAATACAAATGCTTTGGGAATGCCCTTATTATTATTATTATTATTATTATTATTATTATTATTATTATTATTATTATTATTATTATTATTATTATTATTATTATTATTATTTACAACAGCCATTTTCCATATGAATAGGAAGTGCTGTTCTCAATTTTAAAAGTTTAAAAATTCAAGCACTAACCAGGCGTACTATTCGAGTTCCATGACAATAAGCCCTGTGTCTCACGTTCCCAAGGAGTGGCAGTGTGAGCATAACGAGCGAATCTAGTACTAAACTGACCATTCAGTCCTGCAAGACTATAATGCATGAGTTTGAAAGTATTTCTTTTAGGACAGAGTTGGGAGCAAATGTGAGCAAGAATAGTTTACATGATGTCGAATAACAGAAACGGTGATGAGGCAGTGATTGTCAACTTGTATGGTGGGAGAATGGAAGCAGCAGACAGATACATGTATTAGAAAGTAAATGCAACCAGTGAAGGTAGGATAAGAGAAGAAAGGGGTCAGTTTCATCAGACTTTTTGGGTAATTGGATGTCAGCACAAAGTCTGAAGAAATTCTAACGCCTGTGACAGGATTCGAGTTTGTTCCCTTGTATCAGAATAATTTTAACTTTATCCAAGTCTGAATAATGAATATGGGTCTACTCCAGCTCTAGTAATGGTATTTGAAATCGACAGTGAGAATGAACTTCCTAGCGGTCAGGCAGTTAACGTTAATCTCACTGATATAAGAATGTGGATTTTAATCCTACCATGAGTGTTATATTTTCATTTGGTTTTTCATTCGAAACTTAAACTTTTTTGTGACAAACGCCTGCCCAAGAAGTATAAAGAAATCGATACTAAAAGACCATTGTGGTTACTAAAAACTCTCGCACATTTATATATACAATAAAAACATCCTTAATTATATAATCATATATATATATAATAATATAAACCATATGTATATAAATACATATATATATATATATATATATAATAGATAGAGAAGAGAGAGAGAGAGAGAGAAGAGAGAGAGAGAGAGAGAGAGAGAGAGAGAGCGTTTGGTTAAAGCTGGAAAATATGAAAACAAGAGTGAAGGTCAGTATCCTTTGAGCCTGTGATAAAAGTAAATAACTTGCAATGAACGAAATTGTCTGTAAAAGATAGAGCTTCATTTAACTCGAGAAGAAAAAAGCGGGAGTTAGTGTACTTCAAACTATTCCTTTTATTTATTCATACATGAGCAGTACATTTAAGAAGTTCGCTCCCATCTTAGGTTAAGAAGCCAAGATTCTTAATGAATGAATTTCTTACAAGAATAAATGACAATTTCTCCTAGGTACACTCTTGATAAAAACTTAATTTTTTTATATCTCTAGGCCATTTTTACTTACATACAATGTGGAAACATTACTTTTAACTTCATTTAATTCAGATAGCTTTTTTCAGGAACTAAAATAAAAATGCTATTTTCCATCCGATATTAAAGTCCCACCATAAATTTCCTATCGAGAGTCTTTCTGTGTTCTGGTAACACTGCCTAAGGGAGTTTAAAGAGGATGGATCACCCGAGAGAAGAATGGCAACTGTGCTGTAACTTCAAACTGACTAGGCAAGCTTCCTCTCATCTTTAGTTTTTAACTACGGGCAGCTGTAGCTCTCTCTCTCTCTCTCTCTCTCTCTCTCTCTCTCTCTCTCTCTCTCTCTCTCTCTCTCTCTCTCTCTTCCATTATCAGCTCTGGCTCACAAAGCTTATTCAAGGAGGACAAACAGTTCTATTTTCTCCCATCCTTTCTTTATTATTTTTTGTCTTCTCTTTTGAAGAAAAAAAAGTATATAGCATGCCCGTAGGTTTATGAATGTTTCTAATATTAGTCGCTAGATGGCAGATCAATACAAGCAGACGGTCTATATTTAGTAGAGGTGTCTGCCACAAGATGCCAGCACTCTCCGGTACTATCACGCAACCATTGTAGTTACAGTTTATAATATTCATCCATTCTACGCTTACTTTTCCTGAAATATGAACACAAAATATTTCGATGTTCGTTAAGTGATCACTGTATGCATTAATACGCTTATTTCAAAGTATTTAATTCAATAAAAAAAAATGTTAAAAAGAACGCCTTATAGAAAGTGGGAAATGCTCAAAGAAAACTGACCTACTCCTATGCACAACTGTTAAAAATGGGAAGGTCTCTGTCAAGCACTCGATGACCTTAAAGAAAACCCAATTTGAATAACATTTATTTACTGTTGGGTTACTGGGATGCAAAAATAATACCATTTTCGCCGCCTTGAAAATAACAACACATACTGCAATGAATGAAGTTCTCTCATTATCAAACATTACAAAATGCGTATAATTCTTAGGATATTATGTGAGTTAAAGTCGATGTAAAATGTTCATTTTGACCTCGGTTAAGTATATTAGCAAGAACAAACATTTCTTTACATAACAAACTATGAAAAAAAGTAGAAAACATTATTCATGAAGTTTTGCTAGATATCAGCTTTCACTATTTTATCTGATACTTTCTAATGAAAAGACAGTATCTCACGAATAAAACAAGTTCTTGAAGACTGCAAGACTCCGAAAGTGTTACTCCTGTTGATATGACGGCATTTGTAACGCCAACATAAGATGAAACAACTCATGTTAAAACGAAAGTGATAATTAAGCAACCCAACACTAATTGGAAAGAAGCAAAATGATAAAATAAAATCTCGCAACAAAGATTTAAAATCCCAATTCTAGTCAAATGAAAAACTTGAGCATATACTCAAAATGTACGAAGGATCTAATAAAAGCAGAGTTGCTTTAAACTTTAACGTTCCCAGTGTCGAGATCTGAACAACTAACAGAAATATGTGACTTGTTAATTCCATTTTTATGGGATTCAACTCTTATGAAAACGGTAAGACTACAACCAAAAGACAAAATTTTTGATTAAAAGACAAAGTATGGAGTCCTGATAATAGACGTCGCAGGGGTATATGCAGCTATCAATGGCGTTTTCATGTATCACTTAAATTTTATACTCCTACACAAGTGAGTACTAATCAATACAAGGTAGGGCTTCTATGTAACACAAGCTTCGAGTAAACAGACAAGTGGCATATTACTTGTGAAATAAGCAGTCCATTTTAAAACAAACCACAAATAAGAACACATTCTTTAAAATTGAAGCCAATATTACACATAAAATGTCACATTTCTTATAAGACATAATACATGTTTCTTTCACTTTCAACAACTTATCGTAGTTTTTCAAAATGGTATAACTGACATCTTTTCTCGTCGTATATACACTGCAGTTACAATTACTTAGTTATTCCTTTAAGACATGAATATTTTTTATTTCCAACAGACCAATAACTTTTCCACGCTTTTATTACCAGATGTCCTAAATACATAGATTATTATATATATATATATATATATATATATATATATATATATATATATATATATATATATATATATATATGTGTGTGTGTGTGTGTGTATGTGTGTGTGTGTGTGTGTGTATACATACTTCGAATGTTCAGGAAGACGATGGGTATTGATCAGGGCATTTATTCTTTCAGCTTTTCGTAATTTTACTTTAATCACATCATGAAGATTCATGAAATATATAAATGTAAATAAGTTAAATGAGGTTGTATACATGTATATAAGGATGTGTATGTATACATATTTTTCGATATATTTGTGTTTTTAAATTCAACTTCATTAAACTTGATTTACGGTTTAGATAATTTCATAGAAACTTGATGATAAAATAAATATAATTACGAACGCCATAAGAATAAATGCCAAAATTATTGCTTATGTGTCTTCCTGACCTTCAAGACGTGTGTGTGATGTGATTTCTGTATATATATATATATATATATATATATATATATATATATATATATATATATATATATATAAGTAGTCTGTGTGTGAATTATCCTATATATTTTGGATTTTGAGGCAGCTTACGTCTTATTGGTGAGAATTTTTTTTTATGCAGATGCCGACTAGCCTTCAAAATGCATCCTAAATTTGCAGAACAACAGAATTTTTTTTTTTTTAAATTGTGCTTTGTACCTGTAGTGATTCTATAAATGAATGTGTGCGCATATATATATATATATATATATATATATATATATATATATATATATATATATATATATATAGATATATATGTATATGTTATATGTAGACATATACACCAACACAGTATTGTTTTGAGAGAAGTTACAAGTACGATAAAACAAAATTCTGTTGTTCTCCAAATTTAGGATACATTTTCCATGCAAGTCGGTGTTTGCATCAAACCCACGACGTAAGCCGCCTCAAAATCCAAAACATATGGTAGTGGCAAGTAACAACTTCCCATAAATAATCAATGAAAGACAGAACAACATTATTTTTTCTAGCGCCAACCTCTTCTGAAGAGAATAAGGCGAATATATATATATATATATATATATATATATATATATATATATATGTATATATATATATATATATATATATATATATATATATATATATATATATATATATATATATATATATATGAATTTTATCACAACACCGTGATTCACGTACACTCCTTAAGCCAAAAAGATGTTCTTTGATATCTTATTCGATCTACCTCGGAATTAATATATTTTCATATATGTTAACCAAAGGGGAAATATTTTTAGTTGATATGAAAAAATTCGTCGGCTCTTGGCTCGAACCATAGAAAACCAAGGAGTACAGTGACGCTCTTTACCCACTCTTGGTGGTAGATAGAAAGCCTCACTGTGTGTGTGTGTGTGTGTGTGTGTGTGTGTAT
>NC_061109.1:27555040-27565040 GCF_015104395.2 Macrobrachium nipponense | reverse complement strand
AAACTATTCGTCTCACACCATTTACAAATGGGCGTAAACTTTTTGAAACTATGCTAACAAACCAAACTCATTCCCATGCACCCATATCTTTTCAGTGAGTAAAATAATTAGAAAGTTAGGAATACTCATCCATTATTTTTTTTTTTTTACTATTCGAGCTACCAGATCTTTTAAGACCTTTCCTCGTCAGTCCTTTAAGCTGACTGAATCCTAAAGGTTACGAAAGAAGTTATTTAGACTGACTCCTTTTTATTGCAGGTTATTTTTTTTAAACTTCTAGGAGTATGGGTACATGCATTTATAGGTGAGAAGTTGTGATGTAATAAGACTATAAAATGGCGAGTAATTTTACAATTAAAAAATAATTGTCTCATACTTTCTCGTAACACTTATAACGTCCAAAATGATCAACGTAGCAAAAACGTCAATATGGAAAAAAAAAGAGAACAACGATTAATGGAAATTATTTGGGAATAAAGCATATTTTATAAACTTACCTACGATTCTGATTTTTTCTATAAAAGAAAACTATCTTTTTTGTAAGAGTTTCCGAATATGAAGAGTAAGAGATAAAATTTGCTTGCACTTACCCCGTGTGGACAGTCCTGTGTATAAAACAGTAAGAAAATATGAAGGAAGAAAAACAAACATTTTTGTTAAAACAGTGAGATGTAGTCAGTCTCGGAATATCACTGACAAATACTGTCTTTATATGTATTGGTATGAATGCACTACACATACAATTATAACCAAGATAAGCGCGATATTTTTCTTACGAGATGCAAATATACTCTACTAACAAAAGCCTACTCTCTGCTACGACTGGGCACGAAATAAAGTAAATTTCTAGAGGGATGAAAACGCATTAATAAACCTACCAAGCATCATACATATTATATAAAAAATATTTTGAAGGAAATTATGTTGGGTTACTACTAATTAACGGTACCAAAAGCTAAATGAAGCCGAAACCATTATTTTGGAAGAGCTGCTTTTAAAGTCCACGATGACGAATACTAAACACAAGGCCTACAACATCAGGGGTTATCTTGGATGGTGAATTATTCAGTCTATTTCGTGAGTAACCGACAACGTCTATGTCGAATAAATTTAACCAGTTGGTTTGTTATGTGGAAAACTGCAGCTTGTAGCTGAGAGTATTGCAGAGAATTAGTACAAGTAGCAGGGAGTTGTTAGAAAAAATAATTGCAAGAATCTTAAGCCAGACCACATCATAAATAGACTCTTAAGCCAGACCACATCATAAATAGACCCTGAAAAGGCATATTAATCCTCCAAGGTCATTAAGAAATGAAGGCCTTTTGTACATCACAGTAGGCCTGATACTGAAGAAGCGATCCACATTCACAAATCTTCCGCCTAATTAAAACTAACTATAGCATTCATTTTCATTTCCACCAAGTAATGATCAGACACTTCTGCAGCCACCTCACTTCTCAACACCCATCTGGTCTCTCTTGTCCATCACCTCGGTAATATCTATTTTGCTCTTCATTTTCTCATTCTTAAGTAAGTAGACGCATTCGTCCCCGGTAACCACTGATCCCTGTATTGACGCCCTTTTAGGATATTCAAGCATTTTGTTCTCTCACCTACCTTTTAACTATGGTATATATAACAGTTGTTTAGTTTAATGTAACCGTCATACGGAAGAAGAAAAGCGCCAAATGCAGAACACCTTTGAATGATAAACTATGAAAAAAGGAAGGGCTGCTCTCTTATCTTGAATAGTCTCAGCCCAAAGACATGGGAGTCATAATGAGAGGGGAAGAGAGAACATGGAGGACTCCGAGATAAGCGGGAAGATAAGTAGCGAAGATAAAGAGTTAAAAGCCTATTTTATGACTATGTTGTGGACTACTGGATTAGAGTATCTTACGTTTCTCTGTCGACTCATCCGGGACGGACATGCATTAAAGAAATTGACCCAACTTTTTCGCTGCTGGATATGTTTACGTTTAATACCCGCCAACTCCAAACGATTATGTTTCTCATAATTAACTCTCACTGCTAATTCTTGAATCTCGCGGATAAGACTTACGGCACACACTGCGTCTGTTGCGATCAATTTTTTGTTTCATTTTGGGTCTGACAAAATCAGAGCATCTGGATGCGTGCTTTCTGTTGTTGCTTCTTTCAAGGTCGACATACTGCAAGTCAAACGCCCAACACTGGTAAATTACTGAAGGTAATAAAAGCTAGCCAAATAAACGTAACTTTTTGATTCGAATGAAGAAATGTCACTTTTTTTTAATGCACTTCAAACCCCCCCCCCCCCCCCCCACCCCCTCAGGCATTGAATGTCGATGGGAATGGTCGTGGATGTAAACGTTGTAGAATAAATGTCGGAAAAAGTGGACCTAAAAATAACGTTAGATTTTACAGCTGATTTATTGAGTGTCCCAATAAATTAAAGCAAGAAAAAAGAACCAAACCAAACTTTGAGTTTTGTGTTTCTGCAATCGTAAAACTAAGATTACAGAAGTAAGAAAGACCGTTGAAGTGTTGTAAGATGAAGAATAGGGTGAGTTTAGAGAAGGAATAAGTATGAATCAAGAGTTTTTACGAAACACGTGTCACAAGTTTAATGCTATAGGAGATAAAAGAAATATGGTGAATATTTTGGTCTATAAAATAAAAAAACTAAGGATACAACTGAAAATACTAGGTCGGATGTTGCAGGTACTGAGGATACCTGAGGCAGAAAATCAACTGTGGTATTTTCTACCCCAGGTGAACGTGGAGCCTCAGTTGGAGTATGCAGAGGGGAAATGACTAGTCTCGTGTAAAAGTGGGTCTGAGACAGAGGTATGTAACAGCTTCGTGGCTTTGTGATATTTTTAAAGAATGGACTAATGAGGAAAGTCAAGGCGAAATCAGAGAGAGAGAAGATGCCGCTACAAGATTGTGAGAGAAAAATAGGCCATGAATGAAGTATGTAGTGGTTGATATTTAAAGTTTTTGTTAGTTACAGTAAAGAGGTACTGCAGAAATGGGCAGAATTTGAAGTTTTTGTAGGAGAAGCTAAGTGGGGAAAACCTTTAAGAGGAGAAGGGATGTGAAGGGAAACAGAATTTCATGAGGGAAGAGCAATGAATGTTCGTAGCATGGTTGGTATACGAATAATATGTGTTATTGATTCATACAGGTATCAGTAAATACATGTAACATATGGTGAGCTGAGAGGATGGGTTAATCACAGAAAAGGTAAATGGAGGGTTCATTTAAAATGGATGAGTGTCAGTGAGACCCTGTAAAAATGGGCTGCTGAGAATCGTGAACTCTCCTCTACATAAATGAAATGTGAATGCTGAATGCATTGGACAGAAAAAAAAAACTGGAAGCTATTGACGTCAGTTACTTGCATAATATACGTCGAGAAAAGGGGTTAATTAGAAGGGAGAGGCAACCTAGTATATGGATTAGTGTTTTTGTGACAAGCAGATAGAATACACAATTCAGGCCGAAGGCCTACCGCTGCGACCTATGAGGAAATCCTCGCAGTTACACTGAAAAAATTATTACGAGAGGTTGGAAAGGAAGATGGAAGAAAGATTATGAAAGGAGGTATAGTAAAAGGAGTGAAAAGGGTTGCAGCTAGGGGCGGAAGGGATGCTGCAAAGAATCTGAGTAATGCCTACAGTACAACGCGCGTGGGATGAGTGTTTGTTTTTATGAAGTTCTGATATTATTTGAACAGAAGTCGGAAATTTTCTGCAGAAGGAGACGCCAAAAATGCGAAAAGGTGCATGCAAATAAGCACTATTTCCAGCTCTGATTATTGGGATATAGCTACAAAACCAGTGTTCATTAGGCCCGAATGGTGATGGGCACAGTGTTTTGATCAATATATATATATATATATATATATATATATATATATATATATATATATATGTGTGTGTGTGTGTGTGTGTGTGTGTGTGTGTGTGTGTGTATACATTATAAAAATCAGTGTTCTCTTGAATTTTCAGGTGACGTTTCTACTTTCTTTCTTTCTTTTTTTTTTTACTTTTATTTTAAGCCCTTTAATTGGTACAGAATTTACAACTGAGATTGTGACAACCAAAAATATCACCGTTCGAAAGCGGGATGTCAATAAGATTAGGAGATGAAATTCAGGAGGAGGCGAGCAGGGAAAAACCGACTAGTACCCAAAGTTAACGAACCCCGTAAATCCCACAAAAGAAGAGAACGGTTGACGTCTTCAGGTGAGTGTAAATTCTAAAAAGACCAAGATGTAAAACGCCGCGGCTGAGGACAGAAAAAGTATTCGAACAGAAGCACCGACATTCCTCTCGATAACCGAATGAGACTGGCACCATCCAAGCTCTGAATACCCGAAGTTTCTTCTAAATTTACAAGACGGAGCGGACCTACTTACTGCAATAAGGTTGCATACGATATCTACAGTATCTTGAATAAACCACCTTTCATTTGAAACGAACAAAGTTAATGCTGTACGTTAAGTATTCGTAATTATGAAGACATATTCAGACAATCATAATGCATGTTTGCGTGGAAAAGAGAAAAATAATATTCAATAAGCATTATGTATAAATGGAAAATACTGATTTCCGTAAATATGGTAGTCATTTATACCAGCATTCAAACACACACACAACTATAACAGAAAGGGATAGAAGGGGAGAGAGAGCGCATAGCTTCACCAAACCCCAGCTCTTGGGAGTTCCTGAGTCTCGTAATATGAAACGCATAAACGCCATATTTACTTGAAATTCACGAGAGAGACGAACGCGTAGGTTATGCACACTAGCCTTCGCGTTGAAGCCAGCCAAGAATTTCGTTACTTGGACTGAATTCTTTCTACCATCTACGTCACAAGCACGCAAAAATTGACAAGAAGAATCACTGGCTTGTAAAATACGAGTATTCTGTGCTCGGCACAAGAACAAGCAAATGTATCTGAGACAAATCATGATCAAGAAAAAAGACAGTGTCTACGACAGAAGGCAATGGTTAAAAAAATGAAATTGCTTCTAAAATATTCGGAAACTTCTGCAGTCGTCTTTGCCTGGCCTTCGGTTGTTGAGGACAAAATACTTGGCCGCCAAGATTATCTAGTATGTGTGGAGAGAGAGAGAGAGAGAGAGAGAGAGAGAGAGAGAGAGAGAGAGAGAGAGAGAAATAATGCCAGTAACTGTTTCCCGACACAGAGAGAGAGAGAGAGAGAGAGAGAGAGAGAGAGAGAAATCATGCAAATAACAGTCTCCCAACAGATTCCTTTATGTTTCTTATTGTCGGTGGAGAGGGCCAACCAGGGTGTCTCGGAACCTCCAGATCTGAGTTTGCTTTGCGTTCTAAGCTGGACGCTAAGCATCGTTTCAGCAATGCGGATTTTATTAGGCCACACCTGTCCATTCACATGTTTACCTAAATATGTTTCGATAACGTACATGCTAGGAATTCTCAGATCATTTTCTCATATCTTCCCCTTTCACAAAAATGATCTCTCCCTCTTTTAAAAAAAAAAAAATTGAAAAGAACGACAATCAATAACGAAAAAGGACCTACGAAATCCTGCAAGTGGTTAAGCAACATGAAATAATTACTCCAAGATGTTTTTTCTTCTTTTTCTCTCTATACAATGACAAAGAGGAGCTACTTCAATTAACACCACGCACCTTTCTACGTTGCCTACAAAACAACTTTTAATCTGCAGTTTCAAGAACCGGCATTTTCTGAAACATGACTTCATTCCTGGCATTCACTTCGGTACTCATTCTCTCACTCTGACACATCGTGCTTGGAAACTGTATAGTTACATCTTTAATAGCGCACCACAAGAATTTTTATTTTCGCAATTTTCACATATACATGACGATAATGTGTGTCTAAATCCTTCAGCATTGAACCCCAAGGAACCTCTCTCTCTCTCTCTCTCTCTCTCTCTCTCTCTCTCTCTCTCTCTCTCTCTCTCTCTCTCTCTCTCTCTCTCTCAAGACGCATAATTACGCCGTGTATACTTTTACCTTACCAAGGGCCCAGGGGACGCTACTCAAATATTTGCCCCACTTTACCTTATGTCGCAAGGCCGGATGAAAAACTGATTTTCCTGCAATTAGTACTCCTAGCTAGTTGATCCTTTAGACCAGTTTTTCAAAGGAAATGCTTATTTCTATTCATTTATGACATCCCAAAGTGTCGGTAGCTGGCTTATAAAAACTATCGCAGACATACTTGCAAAATCACTAAAGCTGTTAATGAAATGAAATGGACAACACTCAGCGTAGGATCTCAAATTTATTGGCTCTATTTCTTCTTCAGGGTATAAAATAATACACACTTTACAAGTTAAAAACAGACGCGGTAAATCTAACATTTATAAAGGTTAAATTTAGTCTGTTTTTAGTTTGTAAATATGGCATCATTTTACAACCCTGAAGATGTGAAATCCAAATCGTTACCAACTTTACTTCCCATATATATGGAATTTTCCAGGAAATGGAAAAGTCCTATAAATTAGGATTTAAATCAAATGAAGTCAATCGTGAAATAGGCCAAATCCCAGTTTTGCATAAAGCATTAGTGTCAGTAGTATGACAGTAAAATGAACAAGTGATTTAGTATTTTATACTTGATCATAATGAAAAGCTTTAACTCAGCAAAAACATTATAGAAACACTATGACGCTAAAACATTACTGGACTTTGGATTGATTTAAAACTCGAACAATTAAATGTTTTTATATTTCTGGTCAAAATAAAACACTCAGTATACATGAGACCAATGTCTATGCTCATTGGATAAGATTAATCAAAATCTGGGAAATTAGTTTTAACAAGTTTACAGAGAGAGAGAGAGAGAGAGAGAGAGAGAGAGAGAGAGAGAGAGAGAGAGAGAGAGAGAGAGAGAGAGAATAAATTATACTGGGCAAATGTTACCATCTAAACGATCATGATTATACTAATAAATAAACAGAATGAAATTAATGAAAGAATTCTTGAAAACTCTTCAGACAAATCCGTTTATGACGAAATCTTTAAAAAGACGCTTATGAGTAAAGTATGGAAGTCAAATTTAACGATAGACAATCTTAAATAAGATGTGCGTGGTCTCCCCTTTAAGAAGTAGAAAACGAGGGGAAAGGTACCGTTTTCTCAGGACAAATTCTGCGACGTGCGGAGCCAAAAATTCGACAACAAACAGTTAAGTACTTCCCATCTTACTTAGCAAAAAAAAAAAAACAAAAAAAAAAAAATATAATAAAATCTTTACGGATGATGACTGTGCTTGCAACATTATTATATATATATATTATATATATATATATATATATATATATATATATATATGTATATATATACATATATATATATATATATATATATATACATATATATATATATATATATATATATATATTATATATATGAAACGTTATCGAGCTACAAATGTCCTTTAATATCCGTATCGCTCTACTTCGGAATTAATATATTTTCATATATGTTAACAGAAGGGGAATTTTTTAGTTGATGATAATTTCGTCGTCGCGTGGGTTCGAACCAGCGCCCAGCGGACTGAAGTCCTGATTTCTCCTCAGTCCGCTGGGAGCTGGTTCGAACCCACGAGAGGACAAAATTATTATCAACTAAAAAATTCCCTTCGGTTAACATGAAAGAAATATTAATTCCGATGGTAGAATGAATATTAAAGAGCATTTGTAGCTATATATATATATATATATATATATATATATATATATATATATATATATATATATATAACATCTCAACTCCCACGAGAACCAAAATTCCTTAAATAACAAAATGAAGAGGTTTTCTACAGCTCATCAATAGTACGATTTCAATTAGATAGTCCGGAAATTCCTTCAAATTGTTGTAATAAAAATATTGAGAGAGAGAGAGAGAGAGAGAGAGAGAGAGAGAGAGAGAGAGAGAGAGAGAGAGAGAGAGGTTACAGATACCTTTAAAATAACAATTTCACATGCTACAGTTCTGTACGATCGAAAGCTGAAGTTATATAGTTAATTTAGATCCATTTTTACTCTATATTATTCTTTGCTCAGCACAAAAATGATCTCAGAAAATCTAGACTATTTCAGGAAAAGTGTTCAGATATTCAGGAATGGCGTGTTAGATTTGGTAGTTGCAAAGGAACACAAAATTACCTAGGCATTTTTCAAATAATATTTTCCGAATGAGTTTTACAGCTGAAAAATGGGCTAAGGAAAAAGACACAAAGTTTAGCGAATATGATATACTTCAAAGAAATATTTAAAGAAATTCTAAAATGCTTTTAGAAACCTATAAACATTTCAACTTTTTGTCTAGAAATCTGAAAAAATATAAACACTACATTGCTAATACAAAAATAAATCAAATCAAATCAAAATGAAAGGCTCTTAACCTAAATACTGATAATAATTCATATGAAATTTGGAGAAAATGAAGACCCTGATCTAGATTTACCTCCTGATTCCAATAAATTGGGAAAATCCTAATCTTATGAGAAGTACACATCATCAAGCAAAACAGACAACTTACGCCAATCTGCCGATGTCCCCGAGGTATTCTGTCATAGCAAACATGATGTAGAGCAAATATTAGCTGCAGGTGGCCGTAGAGAGTATGGGGGAGGCTATCTCCTTCTCTGACAGAATAATTCACTTTTATGAAGAGTTACTCCCTTGGAAGCAATAGCTCTACCAAGAGAGATCTGGAAGACAGCCATCGTCTAGAATCTTGCCTTACGTCGCATCTTATACACAACAATGCAAGTTATGTCACCTGTGTTCGGTAGCAATGTTCATTTTCTGAGTTCTTTCATATACATATATATCTTACACTTTCAGTTACCATTATCTTTTTTAATATGAGTATTCTGATGAAAGATGATGAGTTAATATCTTCGCAAATGTTACCTGTTGTGTTAGAGAGAGAGAGAGAGAGAGAGAGAGAGAGAGAGAGAGAGAGAGAGAGAGAGAGAGAGAGATTAGTTTCCGTTATTGAGTATTTTACTTCCCAACGCTGCCCTAAGTGATTTATTCCGTAGTCTGCAAAAAAAAAAAAAAAAAATAATAATCAAGAGGTTTTGTTTTCGTAATAATAAAATGTTACCTTACAATACACTTTTTTTGAACGAATGACACAACATTTATCCATATTTTCACCGGTTCCAGAGACCTGTGGAGAAATTAAATAACCATGGCTGTACCGGTGACATTTAAGTTTTGCAATGTTTTTATATGGCTAAATACCAACATACAGGGTATGGCGATACCTCAAAAGTAAACAGAAATAAAATGTTCCAAGAGGCTCTTCGTATATTTACTAATAAGATCACAAATCTTCCAACGTTTTATTTACGCCAGTGAATAAGAATTTATGCAGCAGAACATTTTATGACATAAAATAAAAAGTTGCCATCATTTTATTATGGTCAAAGATAGGTCTTGCTTTCTTGCGAAAATGGCAATCATCCAAAAGCGGCTGGTATTAGAGAAAGCCACATTTTGCCAGAAATAATGAGAATAATGGACAGTGACGTAAAATACAGATCAAATAGAATGGTAATTATAAATGCAATCGATGATTGCTTACATATAATGGTAAAGTTGGCTCAATGGAGGAATATATTTTTGTTCATCATTTAGCCATTTGTACCCCAGTGATTCTTTCTTGATACAGATTAATCGTACACCATGAAGCGGGATATTTTTTCCAAGGACCTCACACAAACCTCGCGCAAGCAGACAGCCACATACGAAAAGGCGAGCCGCACATAAACCACGATAAAATTATTGTTACACAAGTCGGGTATTCAGTCGCACTATCGCAGCTGCGACCAAGATCTTACTTGGACCATGACTGCGACACTTGCAATAATTTGGGGAAAGTAAGGAGAGGAGATATAAACCGAAATGAAATGAAATACTACCTGAACCAGCAAAAAAAAAAAAAAAAAAAAAAAAAAAAGAGCAATACAACAAAGTCCA
>NC_061109.1:27520040-27550040 GCF_015104395.2 Macrobrachium nipponense | reverse complement strand
CCTGCACTCACAAAGACGATTTCATGCTTTTGTTTCCTTTGAATCGGTTATGAAAGTCACAGTGAATTCCGCATCTTTTCTTGACTCATGTGTAACCTTTGCTCTTACTCGTAACTGGGATTTAAACCGTAACCACAAGTTTGGACACAACTTACAATAAGTAACGTTACGTAGAGAGAGAGAGAGAGAGAGAGAGAGAGAGAGAGAGAGAGAGAGAGAGAGAGGCGGCAGCACCTGACCATAAAAAATCTTTTCAATGTTATATTACCAAAAATGAACAAACGTACAATTAATATAAAAATGCATTCTAAAATAATACTGTTTCACCTTTTAGGGTTTTACGCTTAAACAAAACCCAAAAAGATCAAACTAGCTCTATTCTTGTTACCTGAAAACAAGCAAAAAAACATTACTGACATAGGTGCTGAGCATTTCTACAGCTCGTCAACACCCCCCCACCGCCCCCCTCATTTTTTTAGCGTTGCTTCAAACAGTCACTCCGTGAAGTGCATCCGCTAGACGTGTCAGCACTGAGAGAGCGGATATCCGCATTTCAGATTTGTAGCATGTTTGGCTTGATTGCTTATGATTCGGCTTTTACCACTACTTTCGGGCAGGTTTTGCTTGTTGGTAAACGGAGTAACCGCCAAATATGACACTGATCTTCTTGTCATACAATAGAAGATAACTAAACAAAGATTGAATGTCATATCCAAAAGAAACACAGCCACTTGCATAACGATGGCTTTAACGACACCATTAACAGAGAAAGGTAATTTGACTAGAACACATACTGACATCGTTTTGAGGAAAAAAAGAAAAAAAATCTCAGGCGAGAGAAAGTTTTGCTAATTGTTTTTTTTATAAATGGACGCAGTGATTTCTAAAGGAGCTGCTACCGATGGTTCAAGTACCTATGTCAATATAATTGATGTTCCGATGCTGCGTAACAATATTAGCGCCTCAGCGGCGTGGTTGGTATGGTATTAGCGTCACACCTCGGTGGTCGCAGATTCGATTCTCGGCCATTCCATTGAGGAGTGAGAGATGTGTATTTCTGGTGATAGAAGTTCACTCTCGACGTGGTTCGGAAGTCACGTAAAGCCGTTGGTCCCGTTGCTGAATAACCACTGGTTCCATGCAACGTAAAAGCACCATACAAACAAAAACATAACAATATCAAATACAGAAATAATAAACATTTTGTCTTTCACCTCATGCATCTCCTACATTCTAATATGAAGTAGTTATTCCGTACTCGCAACGAGTGCAAATGAACAATATACCCGTATGATACCGGCATAAATGAAGACGTGGTAGATTTTAAGGAAACCACAATAATGTAAACTACGTAACAATTAAGAAAATTTGGCTTCCAAAATACTGAGTTGAACAGCAGTAACCCTCTCGCCCGGTTGTACAAAAAATATTTGGCTTTTCCATGTGATGCAACTGACAGTAAGCACGGTGCACTTTCGCGCATCCATAAACGTTTAGGGAACAAGCCACTAAATGACATTTTTCTGGCAAAGGGACGATGCAAACATGAAAAGTGAAAAGGACAGCAGACGGCAGGACTCTGCCTGGAGAAAGCGATAGACCTTCCTGTTTCTAAAAGGCGGAACTGGCTAAAGTCAACAACAAAAGAAACGGGGATACATATCTAAAGAAGCTGGAGAGAGAGAATATGAGCAAGAGTAGGGTAGATGAAAATCAGGAAGATGAAGCATTTCGCACTAAAGGGAGACAAGTCAGTGAACCGTGTAATTTGAGGATCACTGATTTATCTCCTTTTGAGCTCAAAGGAAAAGGGACCAAATTCGTCCACAAAAGAGAGACAGAAGCCACCTCCAGGCAGAGAGGGCAAAAAAGGATCAAGAATTAGGAAAGAGAGGGAACATTAGTTAAATAAATTGCCTTATATGTTCTTACTAGGAAAGGAGGTTATAGGTCAGGCCCTCTAAATATCACAGCAATATTTTAAACAAGGACAAATATCTATGACAAATAGCTTTTTAACTGGGTATAACATCAGAACATTAGACATCCAAAGAAGGCGCCTCAATTACAGCGGCTGTCATTACTTGAAATAACATGCACACGCAAACTTTTGAATGAAGTGAGAGGTTTAATTATGTTCCCACTAAAAATAATTGAAGAACTGAAATGATGGGGAGACTGTGCCTCGTGGCCATGAAGCAAGATAAGTACTAAATCCCAGTTCAGATAAGCACACAAGATTAGGGACAATATTCAATGAAAATCAATTCCAGCATAAACGCAAAAGATGGACTGATGGGCGACAATAGAAGTTAGGGGGGTTGAATCATTGGCATTAGGAACTGGGAAGGGGTAAAAGCGAAGAAGTAAATAGTGAAAAGATAAAAAATTTGGAAAGAAAACAATTGTGAAGAACATCACTAAAGACGAGAAAGGAGGGCATAGGTTACAAAGATCTGGGATATATATATATATATATATATATATATATATATATATATATATATATATATATATTTATATACATGCACACACATACTTTGAATTAAGGCCAAAAGGTTACCAAGGGTAAGATAAACACATGTGTGTTATGTCAGAAACTGTCATGTGCCCTGGAAATATCAAGAACAGCAGTAAATGGTTCTCCAACGTCCCAAAAAGGACAGATTCAAATATCATTTCGATAAGTTACATCTTGCCTTCATCAAGTAATTTTGGATACCCGAAGAAAAAAAAATGAATTAAAGATGCTGTTAAAAGTGAGAATTACGGAAAGTTTCTAATACTTCTACAACGGTTGAAGTTAAAGTAGTAAGATGATAGTTAGGTTACAGTAATCTTGATAAAAAAATAAGTATAACAGACGGCAAAATACAGGACAGAAGAGTAAACAGAAATTCTCATACAAGTGTTCAGGGGGAAATTAATTCATATGCAATGGACGAGATCGATATTCAGTTGGTAAGTAGATCGATGGTGTGCCATTAAGATGAAAGTTTAGCGAACAATTTTTGAAGAATCAGAGATACGTCATTACAAGCCAGAAAATATACACAAAATTGAAGAATATAATATACAGCAGACGTTAATGAAAAGAAAACGCGTAGGATATAATCATGAGGTCCAAAGAAAAAATATCTTACCAAGAGATGCAAGTATTAAAAACAAAAATGACAAGACAGTTACAAGAAAAAATACACGATTTTTCAAAGGTCATTCAGTGTGAATAAACATAAAAAGTTCATCGCAGGGATAGAATTACAGGGAACGATAACAATAATCCGCGAAATATTGTGCTGGTAAAACTAGAGAGAGAAAAAGTATACTGTATGTTGCCGATAATCTTACAACCGAAGGTGAGCGGGAAAGCAAGGAAATTGTAGCAAAGCTCTTGAACTGAACGTGTTAAGCACTTTTCAGGGAAGTCAAGATCCCGAATTCAAAAGAAATGTATTACTGCACCTATTAAATATCGAGATAGATGAAAAGAAAGTACATGGTAATGAGAAGGATAAACTGTTAATTACACCATATCAGGCTAATGTAAGTGTGGTTTGTAAGAAAAGTCATCAAAACAGATGATATGGTGATGTTAAACAAAAGGCAAGTCAGAGGTTTGTGAGTCTAAAGAAAACGCAATATGCGGTATGATAAGCATCGCTAGAAAGGAAACGGCTGCAAAAGTGTGAATGGCAGTATTGAGAATCTTGAGTAAGTTAACATTTGTTTAGTGCTACCATTGGAGAGTGAAGACGAGAGAATAATTCTAATTCAGCGTATTAAGAAAATCCGTAATAAATACGTTTATGGGATAATTAAGAACGATGGAAATGAAAAGCATTGTATTCTAAACTTGGTGAAGTTGCAGTTCACTGCAAATGATAGTTGAAATATTTGGAATGTTTATAAGACAAAAAGTAGAAAGAAGCAAGTTCATGAGAGCGATCTGAAAGCAAGACCGTGGTGTCTTGGATGCTCACATGAATGGGAAGAGAGTATCAGATGTCGTGGAAGAAAAGCCAGAATATATTCCCAAGGGGAATAGAATGGTCCTACTGCATGAGAATCTAAAGTGACAACAAGAAAACACAAACGAGTCATTTAGAGGATCATGAAGGAGTAAGACATATCCAAAACTAAGACACTAAAAGAACGTTGACTAGGAACATAAAATGTCATTTATTTTCGAAATTTGCGGTAAATGAAAAAATAAATAGGTTTCACTGCATTTCACAACCTAACCAGCTGGCACTATTTGCCAGTAAGTTGTGTTATTGCCTTCGGAAAGACTCTAACAGAAAAAAATAGAAGTAAAAACCAAACTTTCTTGGCAGCTAGCGAGACCAATGGCATTCATAGCAAATTCCCTAAAATGAGGTAAGGTTTTACTATAGGCCTAGTCAGCTTGCGAGTTATAGTGACAATCCGTGGTAGTCTTGAGGTTTCGTATTTCATACCCTTTAAAGAAGCTTAAAATGGTATTTCCCTATTATTATGAGTTGGACACTTAGCGTAACGATACAAGACTAATTTTCATTTATAACAACTGAGGCCTTAAGAATGCACAGCAGTAAGGTTTAGTTACTAGTTTGACATTATATGGTATTTCCAGCCTTGCCACTGACGATTACGTGAAATGGTACACTTAATTATTTAGCGGGCGTAAGTCTTAACAGGATTTTTTTAAAGATAGTTTATTGAAAAAATATAAATAAAAGGAATTTCATTTTCCATGGCTGTCAGTTACCGAGTACTAGTGCCAATACCCCGGCAAGGAATGTAAACGCAGAACTTTTTTGGCTGGTGGTTCATGTAAAAAATCAAATAAGTTTTCAAGTTCATTTCACAAAAGAAATCACATTGCTCAACTAAAAGACAAACAAGAGGAACTGCAAGTTCTGTCTTGATCCAAATGAGTTCCTTCTTCTCTAACTTGACGTTTTTATTTATACCGTTTATCTGAGAGCATGGCTTGAAATTGACCAAATCCAATTCCTTGTGACCTCAACAATGCGAGATACCTGGCAAATGCTACTCTGTGTGATTAAAGGTATCATAGGGAATAAAAAACAAACACACACAGGAAAATAGAGACAGATCGGAAACTAAAATTATCGGTGATTACCCTTCCCGAAAATTATTCTGAACAACAATATTACAGAAACTGAACATTTTCGAAAACATTAAAATAATATACAAACATTCACGAAGAATTTTTTTGCCGAAAAGTTGGAAATATTCAACAAACAGGTATGCATGAAAGCTTTTTTATTTATTTATTTATTGGAGGGGGGGGGGGGGGGGGGGGGGGGGGGGGGGTTGGAGGGGGGGGGGGGGGGGGGGGGAGAGGCAATACAATTCAGTCTTTCAACATCACGACGACTCTTCCATCGAAAACAATAAAACGACGAGCAGTTCAACACTGCGAAGATTTTCATAAAATATAGGTAAATAATCAGCTTCTGATCATTCGACAAGGCATTGAGTAAAAGTAAAACAGCCTGGCAAGTGCATGGCACTCTCCATTCGAAATCAATGAGTTTCTATGGTATATCATCGCAACAATATCTTCGATTCGAATACCAAAGGGGAAGGGGATAAAAAGAAGCATTGCACACGAGCAGATCAACCGCATGGCAACAGTCCAACGAAAGCAAGGATAAAACAAAATCACAGCGCACAGGAAAATTCATCTGATCCGAAGAAGAAGAAGAAGAAGAAGAAGAAGAAGAAGAAGAAGGAGGAGGAGGAGGAGAAAAAAACAAATAAGAAAAGGTGAGAGAGAGAGAGGAGAGAGAGAGAGAGAGAGAGAGAGAGAGAGAGAGAGAATACTTTCTCTATCAGGGAGGAAATAAAAGTCGCCATTTATCTTTTCGTTTCGGCCTTTGCAGCCCCTGAGGAAAGGACGTATCGAAGCCATATCTCCGAAACAACTGCGTGTTTGGAGGTAAGAGATCAGGGCACAGAATGCTTTACCCTGCCTGGCGTTGTTTAGCAGCCGACCGCGGCAGTGTAACGTTTAACTTGATTGAGAATGACTGTTAAGGATCTGTTGTTTAAAAGCTACTGGGTGAATGCTATCATGATCAAAGTGAATAGTATCAACTGATGAGCTGTATTAGTTGGAAAGTTGACATTAGCCAATGCAAATGAATTACTTAATAGTTGTAGTTACTTGCTTAAATAAATAAATGATGTGGTCTATGTCTTGAACGGTCATCACCAAATTATTTGTGAAAGAAAGTCTCTCTCTCTCTCTCTCTCTCTCTCTCTCTCTCTCTCTCTCTCTCTCTCTCTCAGGGAAGAATCAGAACGGCTGTATCGTGTAACAAAACTCGCAACGACAGATTTACGCGGACCGACTTCTCCTCTTTGCCAAGATAACACGAGACGCATTTGAGAATTTATCCTCATTTTCAGAGAGTCTGTTCTCAAAGCAAATGTTTTATTAGATATCAGCATAAAAGTGGCGTGGTTCCAGTTTCACCCCACTCGCCATAATTCATTGGATAACATAAATGGTTAAATATAAATGGAAAATGTCACTCCATATGAAATCTTAGGTTTCTTTCAGTGACATCTAGTAGAGTACGGTTTTATCTTACACACAAAATTTTTACCCTAAACCAGAGCCACATTTTTTTCTTATTTTCACCACTGAGTCGAATAAATCACAAAAATCACTTAAAAGTACTTTTCCCAAAGAACTTTTCAAAATATTAAGTTTTTCACAGTTTTTAGCCATTTTTTTCTATTTTCAAACTGTAGATAACTATGAGTATCATAAATAAAAAATAAAAAAAATATAAAAAAAACATCTAAAAGAATAGCTTCCAATCAGCCAATAAGACGAAGGTGATGAATTCATGATGCAACACTATTACTGCCGATACTAGATACTAGTGGCTATCCTTGTTGAGAAAGTGGCAGTGGTGCCATGCACAAGTTGTGAACAGCGAGCCAGGGACCCCAATACTGAGTGCCAGTCTTTAGCTCAGCTCCAGATCCGACCGAGCACTGTTGCCAAAACTAGTCGCATCATCATCCTTCGGCTGCTCCTACGATACTGAATACCCTTACGCCTTGTGCTGTCCCTCCTTTTTTTTTTCCCCCTTTTCTTTTTTTTCTGCTCATTCTTTGTCTGACGCCTACTCAATGGCGCGTTCAGACACAGGATCCATAAAGGGACTGTTTAATAAGGGGACGATCCAGCTTTTGTACAGACTCAGTTCGAAATGTCTGGCATTTTCTCTCTGTTACTATGGACTTTGGGTCAATTGCTGCAAAATCAGACATTCTCGCTCTCTCTCTCTATCTCTCTCTCGCTCTCTGCTGCATTCTTTGTCTGACGCTACTCAGATGGCGCTTTCAGACACAGGATCCATAAAGGGACTGTTTAATAAGGGGACGATCCAGCTTTTGTACAGACTCAGTTCGAAATGTCTGTGCATTTCTCTCTGTTACTATGTACTTTGGTCAATTCTGCAAAATCATACATTCTCTCTCTCTCCTCTCTCTCTCTCTCTCTCTCTCTTAGGGTTAAGAATTTTATGAGCAATACAAATCACTAGCATCTGTAGTTAATGGCAGCAAGTAGTTGTACTTATTTTCCATTTTTCCAATAGAAGAGAGAGAGAGAGAGAGAGAGAGAGAGAGAGAGAGAGAGAGAGAGAAAAGAGAGAGAGAGAATCTTCCTGGTTTCCATTCAAGCTCAATAATGCTTCTTGTTCCAAAGAATTCCCACACAACGCTTTCCTGCAAAGTTCGGATAAAAAAAAGTAGCTGGGAGCATTCAATGGACGCACATTACAACGCTCTTTTAAAACGGATGACAGCAACACTGGGTTAAAGGACACACGGAAGCTTGTAGTGGAAAAGATATTTTTTGCGTCAAGACTCGCTGTTTAATTTCACTGACTTTACCCAGTGAATAGTTACCAGGAAAATTAACGGAAATTTGACAATCAGTTTCCAATAGTTATAAAAGCTAAACAAATGGACAAACAGAGGATCATAGCCTCATTGTAACTTCAAAAGGAGAACAGTTGGGAGGGAGGTCTTTTCTTCTTAATAATATATAAGGGTATCCATAGTTTTGTGTATGTATGTATGTATGTATGTATGTATGTATGTATGTATGTATGTATGTATGTATATATGTATTGTATATATATATATATAATGTATATATATTCATATATATACATAAATATAATGCGTGTGTCACTGAAATCCTGATTTCTCGTCGGTCCGCTGGGCGCTGGTTCGAACCCACAAGAGGACGAAATTATTATCAACTAAAAAATTCCTCTTTGGTTAAAATATATGAAAATATATTAATTCCAAGGTAGAGTAAATTGGATATTAAAGGACATTTGTACCTCGATGTATGTATATGAATAATATATATATATATATATATATAATATATATATATATATATATATATAAACGTGTTTATGTATATGTGTGCGTGCGTGTGTTAATGTATATGTATACGCACACTCATACTACTGAACACTTTCTAAGCATTCAATTATCTGCTCCAATTAACAAAGTAAGGCAAATGAAGAATTTCTACTTGGTGAGATCGAATACGTTAGTATTTTACATTGTCGCTTTGTGAAGATGATCTTGAACGCCCTTAAAGTATGCGACTTGTTCAGGTCAAAATCCTGCAGGTAAGTTGAAATTCCCTTAAGAATATATGACGTTGCAAATAAACCTGAACATATCGTAACACAATACAACACTATTCCAGGAAAACAATCAACAATAAGGGGAGAGAAAACCCCAGTAAGGTTATATGATGGATGGTGTTACAAACTGGTGATGTATTAACATGCACGCAAGAAGCACTAATATTAAGCAAGTAGGTTTTCTTAAAATTCTGAAGAGAGGCACATCACTAGAACTAAAATATATGTAAAACAGCACAGCCTTTTACATCAGAGGGTCAGTTTACATTATGCGAATCAATGTTTTACCTTATGTAGCTATCGTTGTTATACGAAACTGCTAATGAATATTGCTACTCGAGTTGGTTTCCAAAATAATAATATTTCATCAAAAATAAACAAACCTTGACAATGCACAATTTATTGTTTAAAACTCTGCTATTAAGACTACTATTTCATTCAAGTTAAGTACTATTACGCTAACACCTTCTGGACATTATTCTCTTATGGCTCTGACGGGACTTCGTTTTCTCCGCATTATCAATTAATTAAGCATTTTTAAAGCAGTCAAACCGACGTTTTTAACCGAAGTCTAAAAGGGAGTACTAATTCAGTTCGCAGAGCTTCCGCACTCCGTCAGACGACAGTAACAACTATCACCCTACTGTACAGTATGCGTTTACACCTACAACTTCCATTTTTAACCCAGTAATCTCCTCTTAGCAGATTCTTCACGCTATATACAAACAAGCAGAATATCAAACAGTGCATAATAAATTTGCATTAAATTTCCATTCATTAATTTATTCATATGTACATCATACGTAACATATATAAGTATGTAGGTACGGTACCTGTATGTATATGCGTGAGTGGACAAGAACAAATATTTGTAAGTCTAATAATGCAAACGTAAATAATGCAAAGATGTCAACTTCACTAGTTCTTTTTTTATTCTAAACAAATGTTTAGTCAGCCTAAATATCTTGAAAGACTTGAATACTTTCATTCATTCTTGTCCAAGTAACTGTTAAACAAACTAAAGTTATCAAGTCTTCTTACAAATTATTATATATTTACCCCATTTTGTTATTCTGTAACGTAAAATTTGATAAAGACATGTGAGTTTACGATCTTCATTCTCCTTTTGCGTTTTCTTTCTGCCGCTTGCCCGCCTCTTTACAGAAAACGTTACGTCGGCCTCCAAATCAGAAAATTAATCTGAAACCACCAAAGGCCAAAACGAAGCTAATAAAAGGGGTCAACATACCTCAGTCGCTCCCAGACCCTCCACTCACGAGTCGAAGGCAGGAACTAACTTGCTCCTCTCCCCCCTTTGTCCTATCCTTGTTTTCCCACGTGGTTCCTTACTCAGATCAGGGCCTGACGAATTGGGAATGAAATCCCTTTCTCCACCGGCGCCATTAGGAAAAAGCGGAATCCAACAACTAAAGACGGTACAGTAGGTAGGTATGGGTTTAGTTGGCAGTCACTTTTGTCTCTTTCTGTATTTATTTCTTTATTTTCTATGTCTGTGCTTGTGTAATTGTTCATAGTAGTGATCCCTTCTTGTCATCTCTCCACAGCTGAGCCCTTGTTCTATAAAGCTAACCTAATCTAAGTGCTGTGGTTCCCTTGTCTGTGATTTAATAGTGCTCATTGCTTGGCACACCCTTCCCTTCAATACAATAAAGTTCTGTGAAGTAATTCAGTCATTTCGTGCCCTTTGAGGAAATTCTGAGAACGTAAGATTTATATTACAGCAAGTCAGAATACTACTTTTTTTATCATTTCTGTGTATGTTGCACACTTGTTTATAGAGAAATACCTTGTTTCAGGCATCCCCTCGCCTTCATTCCTACTCTGAGAGGTGGCTTCTGCCTTATCCTAGCTCAGGCATACTTCTATTCACGCTCCAAGTCCTCAACACGTTTCAGAACCCGAACACATTTTCCAGTGCTACAAGCAGCTGTTTCATAGTAAGTAGTGCCCTTGCTGGCGTCCTTGATTACAAAGAGTAATGAGTCTCTAAATATACCCCCTTTAAATTTGATCCTTAGAATTTTCCTTACATTTTTCCCTTGAAATCTAAAAGGCCTATGCCATACTTTTGTTTATAAACTACTCCATAAGGCCTCAAAGTTATTCTGTTGCCCATCCTTCCAGTCCTAGATTTATAAAATAATGAATATTAATTTGTCATATAAATCACTTAGTGAAGATTGACTTAGCACCATAATTACATAATACCTACCAAACACTGTAGCTGTCATCAACCTTATTCCAAACAATATAATTTTTGTATTATTGCATAATCATTAAAAAACTGGTCTAGGCCACAATCTACTTTTAGTGGTCATTCCCAGTAAGGAGTTTAGGAAAGGGGATCTACAAAGGCTGCAATGACAGGTTGTCATGGTAATCGCTCTATAATGAAGAATCATATATTAAAGGAAAGGAAAATGCATCTTCTTAGAGTAGGTCTGCAGCAAGGAGGAATTCCCGCACGTGTTGGAGGCGACTGTTCTCATGATTGTTCAAGAATACTCAGGTGTGTTATGGAACTCCAGCACGCGGGCTGTCGTCAGAAACGCCGCATATTATGATATAACATTTTGTCTAGATCCTTCAAAAAAGTTCCTGTCGAGAGACGACGATGTTCGCTGGTTAAGCTCCATCGTTTTCAGCCCAACCCCGAGATCGACGTATGTATGTATGTATGTGTATGTGTATGTATGATATATATATATATATATATATATATATAGACCCTCAGGAAGTAGAGATCAGATCATCAGAGATAAGAGAAGAGGAAAAGATGAAGGATAAGAGAGGAAGGGGACGCATGAGTGAAGTGTGAATGGAAACAAGTAAAGTCCGCAGTTTGTAGTCAGAGAGAGTCTAGAGAGAGAGATCCCGATGTTGAGTAACCCTTTCAGAGAAGAAACGTCCTACAAGCAGTCTCCCTCAGAACTGCTTGTAGGACGTTTTCTTCTCTGAAAGAAAGGGTTACTCAACATCGGGGATCTCTCTCTCGAGACTCTCTGACTACAAAAAAAACTGCGGACTTTACTTTTTTTTGTTTCCATTCACATCACTCTCGTGCCGTCCCCTTCCTCTCTTATCCTCATCTTTTCCTTCTTCTCTTATCTCTGATGATCTGATCTCTACTTCCTGAGGGTATATATATATATATATATATATATATATATATATTATATATATATATATATATATATATATATATACATAAATAAATAACATACATACATACGTCGATCTCGGGGTTGGGCTGAAAAACGATGGAGCTTAACCAGCGAACATCGTGTCTCTCGACAGGAACTTTTTTGAAGGATCTAGACAAAAATGTTATATCATAATATGCGGCGTTTCTGACGACGGCCCGGCGTGCGGAGTCCATAAAACACCTGAGTATTCTGAACAATCATGAGAAACAGTCGCCTCCAAAAACACGTGCGGGAATTCCTCCTTGCTGCAGACCTACTCTAAGAAGAGCATTTCCAATACCTTTTAATATAGATTCTTTCATTATAGAGCGATTACCATGAAAAACTGTCATTGCAGCCTTGTAGATTCCCCTTTCCTAAACTCCTTACTGGAATGACCACTAAAAGTAGATTGTGGCCTTAGACAGTTTTTGAATGATTATGCAATAATACAAAAATTATATTGTTTGGAATAAGGTGATGACAGCTACAGTGTTTGTATGGTATTATGTAATTATGGTGCTAAGTCAATCTTCACTAAGTGATTTATATGACAAATAATATTATTATTAATTTGATATAATTTGTCGCCCCCTCAAGTATTTCATTAACGCACTGTTCCCCACTTTACATATTGTCAGATTTAACTTTATGTAAATAGGAGAACCATTCTTCATTTATCTTTGTTAATTAAGCTTGTAAATAAACTTTTGTTCTGTTTGAGTTTCTTTCTATATTCGTATCCCGAGTTTCAACTGTTGGTGTTGAATCCTTTTTGTTTATTATAATAAAGAACCTTAGCAGATCTCGGTCCATAACACAGGTCTCCTACTGAAATTGAGTTCATTTAGAAAATATGTAGTGATAATAACTAGGGAACATTTTACATTTGTTCAAATAATTCCAACGCCCCTGCAACAAACCTGATTTCGGGAATATCTGATTTACTTACTAACTTTCATCCAATCTATGATGGGTCAGAAGAGGGGGGAATAAACTTACCACAAAGATGTTAACCTGACTAATTACAATAAAACAATAAGATAATGATAATTACAACAGGTAAATGGTGACCTGCCAAAGCACAAAGTCATGAGGATAAGACGATAACTAAGGTACGTATAATTCCATTTCAATGGAACCACAGACTGGATTGCTATGTTTGATCCACAGCAATAAAAGCACAATCGAAGCAGAGGGCCCATAACAAGAAAACTATGTTCTGCAAAGGAGAATGCATATCATTACTTTTTGAATTAGTGCAAACACGGGTTCGAAATTGCGATGACCCCAAGATCCTCGATTAGAAAACACCATTAACCACTTGCTAACACAACTTAATGACAAAGTCATTAGAAAAAGACAAAGAACTACATGACTGCTAAGCATCAGATTCCTGGGACTTTACCTTATTCTGGAGAGACGAGTCCTCCTAGATGTGCCAAGAATGGGGGTGGGGGGTATGGGGACATTGGCACTGGGAAAGATACTGGACTGGATAGTCATCCACAGGCAGACTCAAAGGTAGTGTGCAAGAGTCCTCTTAAGTTTTTACCAGATTAATTTTCCCATTCTCCCAGTATGCTAGTTTTCAATCAAGACACGTATATCTTTTGGCGCACTACCTAACATCGTGGGCATCATCTTTTGACCACACGGTAGGCACCATGAACTTGTGGTTTACCTGTGTGCCACGCAAGTAGTTCGACTTTCACTTCAGTGTTCGGCCCAGTCGCTAGTGCTTATTGCCTGCTACAGAGCTGACTCGGGGTAGCCTTCAAGTCTTGCCTGCAGCCATTGGACGAGCGAGGTATTGTCGCCATGGGCGGCTTAGTGACGTGGAATAGGGTTTAACACAGTCACAAGTTCGAGGAAGGGAATAAAGGGCCACTGAGGGGATAACAATGGGAGCTTTCTCCATGTCCGACTATTAGTGTCAGTAGTGAGATAAAATTATTTTACTGTAAGTTCTTTGACAAGCAAGGTTCTTGAAAGGCAAGCTGACTTGGGAAGGGTATTCCTTGTTGCAACTTCCCCAACATGTTGACATATCACACATTAAACTGGGTGAGAACATCTACAAGCAAGGTGACTTGACTTTCATAATGTCTTCTCTGTTATTAAGCTTGCTTGTATTAATTAACTTAAATTTAGTACTTCTGCAGTGGTAAAATTAACAGCATGTTATGTCACTTCAGCATTATTGATTACATTATCACAGAATTGAATGCTGCTGGAAGTTAATGACTTATGTAAATTTTATGGTTAGACTAAAGCAGAATGTATAGCAAATTATGAGGAGAGGTATTTCATTAATGTACTATATCTCATGACTTAATGTTACTACATAAGAATATAGTTATTTGATATATAGTTATTTGTTTTCTTTATTTTGTATAGTGATTTTACGTTGCATGGAACTAGTGATTACTCAGCAACGGGACCAATGGCTTATGTGACTTTCGAACCACGTCAAGAGTGAACGTCTATCACAAGTGGCTGGTCAAGAACATCCCAATCACGCCACTGAGGTGCAAAGAATATAGTTATAAAAGTATTACTAGAGTAGTATCTAGGAGTTAATCATGCACGTAAATACAGTTAACTTTGTTATGTAGTCATGTGGTTAGTTGCCTTGATGAGGCAGTGCAAATGAAGTAGTCATGGGCTCATGTTAGGTGATGCAACGGTACCTGGGTATGACGGGGGCACAGTGCCAGATGTGGCACTAGAGTTGTGAGGGTCGAGTGGCTCTGATTTAAGTACAAATAACATTTCCAGTCGATCAGGTGGTTGGCAGGGTTACACTAATACAAGAACAGTAAAAGACATCAGCGATTTTATTGGCTGTACCCTTGATATGTTCAATTCTCCAATTAATCTTGAAGATCAATGCACCATCGTGAGATATGTAAGGGGGTTATGATCAGTAAGGATGGTTAATGGGAATTTATGATCAGCATGACAAGATTCAAATTGTTTCATAGCCACTCATACCTAGAAGTTCCTTTTTGATGGTGCTGTACCAGGTTTCAGTCGGATTCAGGTTCTTGGAATAGTAGACTACTGGTTGCCTAAACCCGTCCTTTTCTCTGGGATCAACAGCAATGTAAGGTCAGTCGTAGTTGGGTGTATGGAGAACTGGTTGACTGGGTTCGTTGGTGCCTGTGGCCATCATACAGTGCAGAGGAATCAAGTTGTCCCTCCACCGTACTAGATCTTGGCTTAAAATGAGGGAGTGCCCAGTCGAGAGGGGCTGGACTTCCCCCAAAAAGGATGTTCCCTCTCTTGGGAGGAGTCACCAGTGGTGATGCATAGATGAATGGTAGGGAGGTCCTTCACGTCGCCATCAACCCAGCAAATGTTCATCCATTCATCCTCACAGGTGGAGTCACTTGGAGGTACTTCCTCCCAAGTGATATGGCTGACTTCTGACATGGTGTCGATAATGTTTGGCAACATTTGAGGGGAAGTAAAGTCATTGAGGGGCGCTATAACCAGTGTCAAGGCCTATCCACTCAGTGGGCTGTTGGGATCTGACAGCAGTGTTGACTGCCTTGGAACCAGTGTATTTCAGACAGTGCCAATAACTCACGGACGTGTGTCCCTTCTGGCCACAGTCCTTGCAAATTTCCTTGCTGAAGACTTTTCTTGACACTGGCCCCATGTGGCGAGCAGGGTAGTTGTTGTTCACCCAAGAGCCAGGAGAGTTTTGATTGGGAGTGGTCCCATTTTGGAAACCAGTAGCAGCTTTCAGCTGGGCCTCGACCTTCAGATGGCACTGTTCAGTTAGGTGCCCAACCTTTTTGTAATGGCTGTACACAGGTTTCTTTGGGCTGTCCTGGGCTGAGTTGGCTCAGAGATATGAAGAGGAGGACTGGTTTTCAGTCCAAATGTGCTAGCAAAGGGATAGTAGGTGTCCCAATTGCCTGTCAAGCAGCAGTATGGGTGTAATAGAAGTCTTTGTGCTATTCACTAAAGCAGGGCCTCACAGGTGGTGATGCTCAAGGCTTCCAGCCACCACTCAACATCTTGGGATTTATGGTATGCCCATTTGGTCCAGGTTTGACCCACTTCCTTGGATTGGTCTCTCCAACACAGTCACTAGCATTCGGGGGTAATCTTGTAAGCCTTGATGACGGCCTTTCTGATCTCCCAGATATTCCCTTGCTAGTCTGGGGTAAGAGAGCAGAAGGCAACTGCGCCATTTCCACTCATGTGCTTTCCCAGGTTCAAGGAAACTTCTGCAGGAGTGGGCGCAAAGGTTTCGTTTGAGAGAACGGTTTCTGGCTTGTTCAAGAGAATGGCTAATGTCACTTTGTAGTGTGGGCTTGTTCTGCAGAATCGAGCATGGGGATTTAAGGCTTTGTTCAAGAGAAAAGATTTGGTTTGTTCAAGAGAACAGGTAGGGACACTTTGTAGTGCATGGCTCATTCCGGGGAATCAAGCACGAGAGGTTTAAGGTTTCATTCGAGAGACGTTTCTGGCTTGTTTGAGAGAATGGATAGAAGCATTTTGTAATTCAGAGCTTTTTCCGGGGAACAGAGTGCAAGAGGTTTAAGGTTTCGTTCAATAGAACAGGGTTTTGGTTTGTTTGAGAGAACGGATAGTGGCACTTTGTAGTGTGGGGCTCATTCCGGGGAATAAAGCATGAGTGGTTTAAGGTTTTGTCCGACAGAACGGATAGTGGCACTTTGTAGTGATAAATTAATTGGGATTTGTTACAGGGAATGCATTCAAGCATTGTTTGAAAGAATGGTTTAGGGCAAATGGGTGCGGGCTTGTTCTGTAGAATCAAGTGCAGGACTTTTGTCAGGTTTTGTGGGAGCCCCTGATATTGGGTATGTTTGAGTAACTTGGCTGTGTGCTGTAACACAAAAGTTTATTAAATGGTTAGCATAAGCCTTGGTGGAGTTTGTTTAGGTGAGAGAAACGTGGAACAGGCAGTGTAGAAGCTTATGCAAAATAACTTGAGTTGTTACTAAGAACACAAAGGGATGTGCGTGTAAATGGGTGGGCTTGATTTACAGCGAATTATGTTGAATACAGTTCTTAAAGCTATCATGCAATGGGATGTTATTTGCAGTGATGACGTGTGCACAATACTTTACGGTATAAGAATGTTTAACCTGATGAGGACATGTGATCATAATGGTATGTGAAACTACATTATGTTAAGATGTCGAAAATTAATGCTTTGAACGGTAGCCAGGCATGTGCACAGTCCACGTGGGTGTCTTAGAGAAGTCTAGCACGAAGTTTTATAGGACAACGGCAAACAGTTATGGGAAAGTTTCCCTTGTTTCACAGTTGATCTAGATATGGGAGTGAAAAATGCTCGCACACGAGGACTTATGAAAGATTAAAAGAAAATGACTGTTATAAGTGCATAATGGCTCACATGTGGTAGCGGTAAAATCTTGTTTCAAAATGGCAATGCTCTTTTTCACTATGAGACTACTTGGTCAGTATGCACACGGACATTTTAGATTCTTAGAGAAATTTCATGAAAAAAAATTCCATTCATGATTTATGATCCCTACAATATAAAGATAACAAAATACTTCCTTGTGTACCTCCCTTCGACTGTATGTGCTTGGTTAAGGGAATTTACATTAAAGATTCATTTCTCGTCTTGTATCCAGCTCAACAAGGCTAGTTGCTGAGAGTTTCACTGTTGCATGCTACAAGATCGTGGGCAATGCTTGCCACTTTTATGTTCAAAGTCAAGGGAGGATATAATTGACTAATTTCCTGGACTGTAAGAACATAATAAGCAAAAAAGGAGCTGAGGGCCTTACCATAATGGGTTTTGGAGATAAACTCTTAGGTTAACCGAAACCAGATATATTTACAATAAAACAATCAGAAGATAGGGATAATTATGACAGGTAAATGGGGACTTGTCAGAGCACAAAATTATGATGAAAAGATGATAACTAAGGTGCCTGGGATTCCACTTCAAGGGATCTATGGACTGAATTGCAATGGTTGACCCATGGTAATAAAATGCCAATCGAAGCAGAGGGTCCACAACCAAAAAACTACATTCTGCAATGGTGAATGCATATGGTTACTTTGTGAATTAACTCAAATAAGTGTTTGAAGTTGCGCTGAGGGCACCAAGTCCCTTGGTTAGAAAACACCGTCAAGCACTTACTAACACAAGTTAATGATAAAGTCAAGTCAAGTGAAGTCTATGTGGAAATGGAAAGTGATTAGGAAAAGAAAAAAGAACTATGTGATTGTTAAACACCAGGTTCCTGGGACTTTAGAGAGAGAGAGAGAGAGAGAGAGAGAGAGAAAGAGAGAGAGAGAGAGAGAGAAGACTGGACGGGATAGCCAGCCACATGGGGACAGGCTCGTTGGTCTCTCTGTCTCCCAGTATGTCTCTAGCATGCGCAGGTTGTGCAGGCCCTTTTAGGTCTTCTGCCAGTTTAATTTTCCCATTCTCCGGGTGTGCCCATTTTCTATTGTGAGACATGGCTTTTGGGGAGCTACCTTGACATTGTAGGCAGCAACTTTTGACCACATGGCAGGCGCCGTGACCTCGTGGTTTGCCTGGGTACTACCCGAGTCATTCGACTTTCACTTCAGTGTTCAACCCGGTTGGCGGCACGGATCTACCAATGCTTGAAGAACACATAAGTCCCGTGGAATGGGCTCCCCGTTCACTTGACCTCATACCACATTTTTCTTGCGGGGTGACAACAAATCGAAAGTCTATGGAACAAGGCCTCGGGGTCTACCAAAGCTTGAAGAACACATCAGAACTGCATATGCATTAGTGACTCCCGAAATGTTGTCAGATGTTGGTCAGGCATGCGTGAAACGGTGGCTAGATTGCTACAAAAAAGGTGGCGCACACATCAAAGTGGACCATTGCCTTATTCTCAGTTAATATAAATTTTACCATGTGAATTTCATCCACTTTATGTTTCAATTAAATTTTCAATCAATAATACAAAACTATGTGACTTTTGAAACACCCGGTATATTGCTATTATGGATGGTGGTGGTGGTGGTGAGAGAGAGAGAGAGAGAGAGAGAGAGAGAGAGAGAGAGAGAGAGAGAGAAATACACTGCAACCTGAGCTCTATTCTGAGTCGAATAACGAATTCTAAATCTCTGTCTTAGAAATTGTTGAGTATATTCAAGGACTAAATCATAAGAGTAGGATAAACAATACGTATAAGGACTATCAGAAACAACTAACAGCCGTAACCATATTTATAACAATAACAATTTTAAAGGTTTATATGTACTTGCGTAACTTTTTGTTAGGTAAAAAAAATAAATAAATTTTAGGAGTATTTTGAGTCCCCGATCATCAAAAGAAATAATTGTTTAAGGCGTTGCTTCATTACGCTTATTTTCAATAAACAAAATAATTTCGCAAAATGCATATTTCTGATGACGGCTTTCTCGTTGTTGCTTAGACTGGCGAGCAACGCACCAAAGGGCATGGTAAAAGTCGGTTGAGTCATTTGGTTTATTATTGCTTATACAATTCTCTCTCTCTCTCTCTCTCTCTCCTCTCTCTCTTCTCTCTCTCGTCTCTTCCTCTCTTCTCTCTCTCTCTCTCTCTCTCTCTCCAACGCAACGTTTCTTCCTGATCCGCAGGACATTATGAAGCAATGACTGCTGAGAGACTGAATTTGAGTGGCGAATCCTTCTTATCTCGTGATGTTGCTTGGTCTCGAGTACGGTCTAGAGAACCTCTCCGGCAGGTTGCCAATGAAAACTCAACCTGCCGGAGAGGTTCTCTAGACTGTACTCGAGACCAAGCAACATCGCGATATAAGAAGGACTTGCCACTCGAATTCAGTCCCTCAGCAGTCATCGGTTGATAATGTCCTACGGATCAAGAAGAAACGTCGCGTTGGAGAGAGAGAGAGAGAGAGAGAGAGAGAGAGAAAGAGAGAATTGTATAAGCAATAATAAACCAAATGACTCAACCGAATTTTACCATGCCCTTTGGTGCGTTGCTCGCCAGTCTAAGCAACAACGAGAAAGCCGTCATCAGAAATATAGAGAAGACTCTACATGATTAATAGTGGTGAAGCAGCAATAATTTTTAACAAAAGATATACATTTACAACACTATTTTAATGTTGTAGAGATATGTTTGATGAGCATGTCTATTAAAATCTTGTATAATGAACGTTTTTACTAAAATACTCAGGAAAACCTCACACTGCAATCATTGAAAAAGAAATTTACATTGCATGGGGTTTAGATTACAATGTCTTTTCAGAGCATCCCACATCCATCGCATATCAAAGTAATATCAAACATACTATGTAATTTGATCACTTTTCCATCGACATAGCAAATTTACAAGAATGTTGTTGTTGCAATGCCTTTAACCAATAGTAACAATAATAACCATCATGTTACGAAGGCACTACGACTTACAGTGAAAAGAGATTCTTCCTAAATAACATTGAATCTCGAAACGCCGAATCTATTTCATAAATATACATACAAGAGCCAAGTCTACATTCAGCCGCTCCTTCACAAGAAACACTTCCATAGCTCTGAAGATATGCAGAGACAGAAATGGGCCGAGGGGAAGCTGGCGGTCAGACCACCATCCAAGCGAAAAGATGAAAAGGGGAGCATGGCATGTCCCTCTTTTGAATATTCGACTCCATGATGCCTTGAAGTCAGGAAAAAAAAAAATACTATATGATAAAAAGAATAGATCAAAAGAATAATGTCCCTTACCATGAGTGTCATATATATATATATATATTATATATATATATATATATGTATATATATACTACATATATATATATATATATACATATATACACATATAAACTATACATAAATATGAAAAATAAAATAAATATAAACAATAGCCATAAAGGCAAAACTTGAAGGAACTAATAAATAATCATATGAATATCAGAGAAAACAGAAACCAATCAGAAGACAACAAATCAAACAAAATACTGAACCACAAGCGGAATTTAGAAAATGAGAGGATATTCGAAAATGAAGAAATCACGAAGTCAAGGAAACAGCCTGCAGTAGTTACCCCGGCGTTGTCGCCCCGTGGTCCTTGAATAGAAAATACAATCCCAGAAAACGGGCGCATCAACAAAAATTCGGAGGGGAATCTTAGTCTCATTCTCTCATTCAAATACGTGCGTCTTGGAGGCGCCACGTTTTGGTTGGAACCAACAGTTAGTAATGCATATGTACCTCTCAAGAAGGAAAATGAATAACGTTCAGAAACTTCTGTGATACAATTATAAGGCAGCAAATGGAAATTTTCTTCTCAACTAAGGGCATTTGTTGCCGGCCGCATATTCTAGATTATCCTGACGTCAGGCTCATGACGAAGTCTCCATTTTATTCTGGAGTTAAGGTACACATAGGTTATTAAAATGCAAAACAAATTATATTATTGTTGGAAATATAGACCATATAGAAGAACTGTAATGTAACGTGTGGTCTCCTATTTGTTCAGGTTAGAAGCTAATACGGAGCGAAAATCTTAATCACTTGGCCATATGTATTTGACAAATACCTTGTTAGGTAATGGAATGAACGATAGGAAAGAATAGAGTGAAATTATCTTGGTTACGGTTAAACTTGATATGAAAATCAAACTCCTTAGAGTCCATACTTAGCCGTATACCATACCATGCGTTACCACAGGGAGGAGCGTGGAAGAATAGATTTATGAAGCAAGTGCAACAGATGGATATTCGAAGAAGGGCCTATCAGTGTACGAGTTTAGGAACGATTTGAAAACTGCCAAAACATTAAGAAACAGAAGATTTATCTACTGACGGAGGAGCACTTCGGAGTACATATAAATTTCAACATACCCCACTAGCAAATGAGCCATGGATAAAACGAAGATCCAATAGGGACAATGAAAAATGAAAGCTCGAACTCTTGGTTTTCATGAAATGCGTAACTGTTTCTCAAAACAACAAATGTCATTTCACCTGAAATTTTCATTTCAGTCATCACGAATTGTAAAATGAATAAAAACCAATGTGAATATTACCTGTTATTATTTAATTCATCACTGAAAAAAATATGCAAAACATCAGTGGATAAAACACATTATCTGTTTAATCGGAAGCATAAAATCGTCTAAACTACCTGGATAAAAGGGTGCGTCGTAGTACCTACCTAAATCCTAATTCCGTTTTGTCTTGAGTCTTGTTTTTATTTTTCTCCGAACAGTTTCATTAAAGATTTAGTATAACCTACTTTCAGTCGAAAGTGTCCAGTAAAATGATTGGCATTTGCATGTAATTAAAGTATGTGCATGGGTACACGGACATTTTATAACAGCACAATCCTTACCCAGAAAAACTGACGGTAAAATTCACAAAGAGCCCTTTTGGTCTGTTACAAGAACATGTTATCTAAATTTCTTATTTTCCGTCACATGAGATCCTGGACATATTCGAGAGAAAGTGGAAATTTTATCATCTCTACTGAATGAGAACCTTTGCATATTCTTCAAAGAATAGGGAAAAACTGATTACCTGAAAGAAGGGTCTTTATAGATTGAGGCATCAGGGATTAAATACTAATTTCATTCTACGATGGAGAGCAGGGATAGGGATCAAAGATAGCAAAGAAATAAATTAATGTTATCTTTACCTGTCCCGATCTTTCTGACTGCCGGCCCTGTAAAAAGAGGCGGTATACTGGTCTAATGTACGAGTTGCACGTTACTTAATCAATAGGGACATAGAAAAATGAGAATATCAAAAAATGTGCTCGTAGCCTAAAAACAAAATAAGTTTATCTATTTTCAGCTGACATAACTTAGTAACTTGCACTGATCAATATTAATGATTAATGCCGGAAAAAAGTATCCGGTAGCTCTGGAACACGTCAATGTGTAGTTCAGTACAAGCAAGGTCACAGCCATTAATCTCCGTCAGATGAAAATAAATGGTCCTCTGGATAGTTGGGTAATTCTACATAAAACAGAATACACACAGAATGCAGAGAATAGGATTAACTTCACTGATATTCATTTCACCTGCCTGTACTACTATTATCTCCATAAATCTATTGGAAGAGTGAAGACATTCAAAATAGGAGAAAACAGTAATCCTTTTCCCTGGCGATATACAGTTAGTAATAAATAACAGTTAACACCATAAAATGAAAACAAAAAGAAAATGAAAGCAAAAACTTAGTGATAATTTTAAACCAACTATGACAAACGACCAGTTTAAGTGAGTTGCATCGTTGTAACTGATGACTATAACTTAATTATAAGCAAAATCTAAACAAAATGAGCAATCCATATTCTACGACATGTTACTCAGTGAACTTATCCCGTGATGTAAAATAACTAATTGTCATTCGTGAATTGCTTCTACTTTATCTCTCTTCAAAAAGAAATGGAAATAAAAAACAAAACTATCTTATACTTCAAATCTTTAGCGAAAAACGGACCAAGGAAATACAAAATCTTCATGTGCATTACTGTGTGAAAAAGTTCTAATCGACTTTATCGCAAACATGGACAAATGTCTAAATCTACTTGACTGAATGAACTGCAATAACCAATCATTATCTAGCGTTTCGTGTGTTATAACATTCAAATGTCTAGGGTGCATGCTCCTCCTGTGAATCGCAAGCTGATAATTTACTTCAATGTTGCGACAACAGTAGCTAACCTAGCGGCAAAAAAAAAAAAAAAAAAAAAAAAACTACTATTCATACAATCTTTTATCAGTCTATTTTTTGAGTGTGCGTATAATATGCAAATGGAAAGATTATATTTGCAAAAAAACTATAACCCATATCGAAATGTGGGAAATGAGCAGGCTACTCTCGTGACACAAAATATTAAATATCTGAGGAAATAAGTGCATGGGCTGTTACGATATTATTATTTATTACTGATATTTAAGCATAACATATACTGCTACTACAATTACTACTACTACCACTTATACTACTATCATCGTTCTTACTGCATTGCGTCTTTTAGGGGATATTTGTTTTCTAGTTGTGTACTAATGTGTCTGACTGATTATTAGGAAGATGACTTAAATACTAGAGGAGCAGATTTCATGCCTTGATAGCTAACATGAAATGATCTCCAGGTAATGAAAAATACTTGAATGCCTGCCAAGCATTTACCGACACCTAACGACAGTTTATATATGAGGTTAGCTCATGTTTCCACCAAATTTCATCAAAAACCACTCATCCGTTTATGAGGTGAGTTGGTAAATCTACAAATGCACCCAGAACCACGTGAAATTAAATAAGTATAAGCTCACAGAGTTTACCATAGGCTGAGGTATTGGTTTTGGTTTTACCAAGAAGGAAAGGAGGATTTATAGCCTTCCTATTAAGTTCAACACTTTAGGGACTAATAAAAAACGGTGAAGTATCTATGCATCGTAGCCTGTTTCAGTCTGTCAATAAAGACAAGCGGAAGTTCCCTGAAGGAGGCATAGAGTCTCCCGAGTGTTTATTATTATTATTATTATTATTATTATTATTATTATTATTATTATTATTATTATTATTATTATTGACTCTTAAAAAACAAGAGCCCACAGTAATGAGGTTAATCTTTACCCAGTATCGAAAGCGTTTCAGAATCTTCAATTTTCACAGCGAACATTATGGAAAATTATCTCGTCTTCAGTGGTTTGAAAGATGCTATAACATAGATTATAGCGAAATGGCTGCCGAAAACTGACGGCGAATTTAACTCATTCTAGCCTTCCTTGTAGGCGCCTGACCGCAAACAGAAACAAAATGTGAAGATCTACGTCGACAACTGATCTTTTTGAAAATTTAGGTTTCTCCTAAATATCTACAAATGGTTCGAGGCACACCAGTTCACAAACTTTACTAATATACAGGTAACTGACATAGATACTGAAACCTGAATGTGACCTTGCATTTGATCTTTGATGGTCAGACTTTGCAAATTTAATGATATAGCATAATCACTGGGTCGATTTCAAGATACGGAACGGAACACAAATATATTTCGCTAGTTATGAAGACTTGAAATAGCTACTATTCAGTAACGCTTTACAAATGGTAAGATGGTTTCTTTTTCAACATATCGACCCCTTTCAAGAAATTTCTTTCATAGAAAAGGTCCCTTACTGAATGTATCTGGCAAGTTTTATCTAGATACTTTCACTTGTTCTTTCGAGATCTAGAAATTATGCATATACACTTGGACAGAGAAACGCGATAAGAGAAATCGAGTGTTCCAATGGTGTTTCCGGAGATCATAGTCCTGATATCTTTCTAAAAAATCTATACCCTTTTTTGTTTCGTGACCGGATTACAGCAAAAATAATTGTATTAAGAGTCCAAATAGTTCGGGATTACAAATGCAAAGGAAATTCGCAAGGGACAAAACTTGATTCTACGATGCAAGGAGCTTACCACGATAACTTAAGTTGACGAAGTTTTACACTTTTAAACAACTGCGACCGCGGCGTCAGTCAGCGGCATTGCTGGGACGCTAGGCTTTGGAAGAGCCATGGTTTGGAATATAAATCCGGAGAGTACCATGGAGGAGCACCAACTACCGGACAGTTGTGAACCCAAAGGATGAGAGAAATGCCCTTGAATGGAGGGGAACGTCACTTTGAGGCTAACAGTAATCACACATGTTAGGTCAGTTAATTTTCAAATGTTAGACCCCATAGCGGAAGGGATCTTCTCTTGAGCCCAAAAACAATCACCCTTTCGTTCCTATAGGAAAATTAGGAAATAAATAACGACAGCATTTTCGGAACTCTTCTTTGTAGACTTAGTGTGCGGTAAATGTAGAGCTCCAACGTACCTTGAAAACAAAAGAGGAGCTCTGCACCACTAAGCCACATCCTAATAATATATATATATATATATATATATATATATATATTATATATATAGTATATACATTAGAAATGACCACATGAGAGAGAGAGAGAGAGAGAGAGAGAGAGAGAGAGAGAGAGAGAGAGAGAGCCTAGTACTTATTACATTGAAAAATCTATTTACTGTATGCAGTGCTGAAACAACATCACAAAACAAACTTTAATGTGAAAGATGGAAACACGGAAATTAAAGGGAATGAGAGAGAGAGAGAGAGAGAGAGAGAGAGAGAGAGAGAGAGAGAGAGTGTCGTACTTCTTACATTGAAAAATCTATTTACTGAATGCAGTGCTGAAACAACATCACAAACAAACTTTAATGTGAAAGATGGAACAAAGATAAAGGAATGAAGAGAGAGAAGAGACGATAAGAAGAGAGAGAGAGAGAGAGAGAGAGAGAGAGAGAGAGAGTTACATAACCCTCTATATTTCAGGTGTAATCACGCCTAATTACACTTATAAGACTTGTTGAAAGTATAATTGGAAGCGCTAATGGATGCCTGTTTAACTAGACTCCTGTACGGGAGAAAGGGGTAAAGTTGCTACAGCCTAGCTCTGGCTGATAAATTACCGAAAAAGATGAAGATACCTTAAAAAGATAAATGTGTGTTGTTTAAAAGGGGACTGAAAATTAAAGGACGTTTATATTTATTCTATGAAACTTTTAAACGATCTTCAAAGGTCAATAGATGTAACTTGACTTGGTATCAATAGATGTAACTTGACTTGCTATTCTATAAGCTAAAAATGAAAAGCGTAGGGAATTTAGAATATCGGTCAGGTGTAAAGATAAAAAATAGACCGTGTGACGTAATAATCAGAATCATTTTGAAGGCAATGATGGCTTTTATAATGATCGAATTGTGGTACAATTTTGAGGCAAATACGAGTGAAGGAAGTTCGGTATTATCACGATAAATCTATTACTGAGAGCTGAGCACTCTCTCCTTTATAGAAGTGAGGTGAGAATAGTGAATAAGAATAAAAAAAAGGGGGTTGAAAGTGATTAAATGATTTTTCAGAATGTTACCTGTAGACCATCTCTGAAAGAGTGGCACACGTACACAAGCGAACTGGTAAAGTTAATTTAGGAGAGAAAAAAAAGGGTCAATATGTCTTTTTGGGCTTAGAACCTTAAGTAAAGGGTATTTCAATCTCAATGTGATTTCGATTGTAGTTTTAGTCATGCAATGTGATGCTGCTTCACTAAGGCGACTCAATTTCATTACTGATAAAACTGATAAACGGAATCAAAGAAAATAATGAAAGACAAATGAGAGTTAATTAAAAAATGTATGATTAAAAAAAACAGAAACCTGAATCCTATTAAAAAAATTATCTGCAATTAACATTTCGCTCATTATGATGCAAAACGTAATTCACAGAATTTTCATATAGTCACCGAACATGGTAGCAAGAGCAAAAATATATCTGTTTTAAAACCTATAAGAAAGAGGAAGGGGGTGGATGGGTGTTGAAAATCGTTGCTTAAAGAATGCGTAAAACCCGAGATATTAAATAGTCCTTCAGCACTCTCACAATATTTATTTTTCAAAGAGTAGAGTTGGAACCATTGTGTCAATATAAAAACAAGGTAGTAATTATAACTCCTTTAATAATATTAACCTTATTGTTAACAACGATATAGAAGAAGGAAAACATACCAAGGAAGAATAACATATTATAGTTCAGTCAACCCAAGAAAGAGGTAAGGCATGTCCCGAGACGGCAGAGACTCAAAAGACGTGCGTGAGAAGGGCCAGAACTTGATAATCTTCCATCAGGGCAAACCATCTTTAAGATTTATGGGAGCGGTGCTTACATCCATCCCTTAGCTTGGTGCTGGGACTAGACAGTCGTGAGGAAGGATCATGAACAGCAGAGTCATAGATAAAAGGAAAAGGCCCTGCAAGACTTTCACGGCTTTGCTTTCCTCCGAATGGCTACGAAAGCAAAACGAAAAAATGAGGCGAGTGTTTAGAGTAACGCTTTAGTGATAAGGGAAATGCACAGGGATTTTATCGATTAACTTTTGCAAATACAAAATTGAAACAAATCTCTACAAATGCACAACTAGGCAAATTGCTTGAAGTTGCAATAATTTCAAAGGTAGTTCTCAGTTGCTACACACCTCTTAATTGTTGAATACTGTTGGAAATACCGAGTAAAAATTGTTATGACCTTTGTAGGATACTGGACACTAATATGCTCATAGCCTGGTTGATACATCTAACGATTTCACAAAATTTAGCAAGAATGTATTTCTGGCAGCTTCGAAAAACATACCCTGATAAGCTATTACGCATCTTCTTGTAAATATTTACGTTTGACGGTCCACAAACGGTAATCAAGTTTCGTTTCAGCTTTATGAACTATTACAGCAGCCTAGTTTTTCATGTGATATCTAGCTATTACTGAAAGGATACAGATTTGAATGACGCAACATCAAATAATAATTTTATTTCTTAAGTACAACGTAAAGACAGACCACTCCAATAAAATCATTATTAATGTTTTTATTATCAGTATATGAAATTTACGAATTTGCAGACGGGTGCAAGTTTGTACGTTTACATGTGCAACAGGAGAAATCAATATTATCTCGTCTGCAACCACTGCAATGTTATGACACACAAAAAGTCTTTACACAAAACACAATCAAACAAGATCTAGAAAGTTATAAATACTGATCCACTCGTTGAGGGCAGTGGTTACTCATCTAAAAATTGGGCTATCAACGAGGAATAATAGTACATACTTTAAAATCCTGAGCTGTCTAGAGAAAGTCAGGAGTTATCAGATACACTAAACTTCCAATTTAAAAAACTAACAACCGAAATTTTGATCCTTATAAACGTATACAAGGAATCTTTCCTCAAGCAATGTTCCCTTTATCTGCTTTTAACATTTCTCTTTATTTAAATATATTTCTAATTATGCATTCATGAAATTGCAAATGAAATTATCCATAAATTTAGGAAAACCACATAAACATTTGTCCCCTAAACAAGTAAACAGGAAAAAATAAAGCTTTCATTTTCAGTTGAATTGAATTGAATATGGAATTTAGGCCAAAGGATCGTGAGGTTATTCAGCGCTGGAACGGAAATGGACAGTTAATCGTTTGAAAGGTGTAACAGGGGGAAAACCTCGCAGTTGCACTATGAATCAAGTGTTAGGAGAGGATCAAAATAAGATGGAAGACAGAGAATATGAAAGGAAGTACAGCAATAGGAATGAAAGGGCCCAAGGCACGCTGCAAAGAACCTTAAGTAAAGCGTACAGTGCACCGCAGAGGTGTACTGGCGTCACTACCGCCCTTACGGGAATGAATTGTCTGTAATTTTTTTTTTTTTTTTTTTTTTGAAAATTGTTAATCAATTCTAATATGCCGTTATATGGCAAGTACATCCATTATGCATTACAAATAAATACAATAAAAAGATGACAGGAAGCCTCTTCTTGTCCTAAAAAAATTCACTCATTCTACAAACTTGCAACTAAATAATTAAGAAATTCGTGAAAGCTAACAAAAGTAACTTTTCTTCCTTACAAACAAATGCAAGAAAATAAGAAAGTTTCTTTTTTGTAGCACTTTCCTCTTTCTACAGAGATTACAAGAAGGTAGAGAGCTTGAGTAAAGACACCCGCAGGTCTTCCATCTTCTCAACAATGCACTAGAATATTCCTAGCAGTGTAAATATGCATTGTGCTAAGAGCATCCTCCTAGTGTCAGACTTCCATAGGTACGCATCTCAGATAGCCTTATTCTCTCCCCATCTTTCCTTTCTTTACATCCCCTCCCTCAGACCTCAGCCGTAGGACAAATGCACTCTGGTACATACCTCCTCCAAGCTTCCAAATGGATTCTTTCACCCGCACACACTCCGTTACCATAGCAGTAATAATGTCGTCACGGATGCAAGAGTACCAAATCTCAATTATCCCCACCCGCTACCCCGTCCCCCACTCTCTATCAAGTTACTTTTGCCTTCAGATCGATAAGTACGCGTTTTATTAACATCCGGCGGAAAATCTCCTTTCGCTACTGCAGTGTTTCACGAATTACTCCAAATGTAGTGTTGTTTTTTCGATAGCACATCGAATATTAAGTAAATGATCCTAATGCCTTTGGAAAAGTCGTTGTAAAAAATCTATTCATCTCCCTTGGAAAATTTAATTTATCGTCTGATTATT
>NC_061109.1:27492540-27517540 GCF_015104395.2 Macrobrachium nipponense | reverse complement strand
TTTATACAAACAAACACGCAAATATACATTTTTCAACCTATATATGTACACACACACACACACACACACACACACACACACACATATATATATATATATATATATATATATATGTGTGTGTGTGTGTGTGTGTGTGTGTGTGTGTGGGTAATACATAAAAATATATAAAATAAATATCAATAAAAACTAAGATTAAATTTATCATCAAAATTATTTGAAAGTTAATATCATAATACACATTAATACTTTAATTCTTGTCGGATTAAAAGGGCCTTCCGTAACCGTGCAAAGTTAGCATACATCTATATTCTTCAACAGCCTGAATGAAGTCTAAGAAAAATAGACTCAAGACTTTGGAATGTTCCATGCTCATATATACATTAAGCGAAAGACAAGTTTGTAAAAACTTGGAGTTTCTTTGTTTCATTATCTTTCTTTGCATCAGAAGAAAAGCTGTCCGCAAGGAATATTTTTGACCGCTATATTAAATGTAAAACCTATTTATGCTCAGTAGGGTTCAATATATCTTCTACAAGGAGAATAACAAAATTCACGTATACCAACTGATACCAAGAAAGTACTCCACGTTTGAAAACCACTCATTCACGTGCAACCCTAATGCTGTCATTCCATTATGAACGCCACTTTGCAAATTAGGGCATCACATCACAACTTGCAATTTCTTAATCTCTGGAAAGTGATCAAGTTATGAAGTTAACCTCGTGCGGTTTTAATAGCATAATTACTGACAAAACCGCGAAGCAATATAATCGCTGGCTTTAGAGTTCATATCCAGGACAGGGAGTGGATTATGAATTTGTTTTATTCCTACAAGTTTACAAGTATAGTTAGTTCTATAAAATTCATATATATATATATATATATATATATATATATATATATATATATATATATATATATATATATATTGAAAGCTCTGAGAATTGAGCTTTAAAAAGAAAATTTTACACACATGAATTTATCAAAAACATTACTAATTAAACTCTCCGTATCATAGCAGACAATTCAACAGGATAACAATGGACGCATTGTTTTCTTTAAGGCAAACTGCATGAATAAACCATAAACTCTAGCATACTACACTTGCAGCATACGTATAGAATAAAACAAAGTTGAGTCTGAGGCAAGAAAGTCCTGGTGGGTGAATTCTCAGTCAGGTAAAATGTCCCTAAATCTCAGCTTACGACCAAATATCCAGCGCCGTGACTTTTACCTCCTCATATCACTTTGCCACTTTCTCTTCTTACGGTTAACAAAAATGTAATCTGCTCCGATTCCTCCGGGCCGAGATCGGGTCTCAACTGTCTTCCTTCCCTAATGCTCTCTCTCTCTCTCTCTCTCTCTCTCTCTCTCTCTCTCTCTCTCTCTCTCTCTCTCATATCACGATTACTTATGTATATTATTAGCGTTATTACTGTAGTTATTGTTGAAGCTATTTAGTCCAATCTTGAAATTCGAACAGCTTAAGACAACAATTAATGACGTTACAGGTCTCAATTGTAAAGTGAATTAAGATTAAATCGCTTAAAAAACATGTGCACACAAACCTTTAGAACGTCTCAAATGAAATAAAATAATAGAAATGCCATTTAGCCTTCTAGAAAAACGATCTAGAACACCTTCAAGAAATACTGTAAGCAACAAACTTCCACGTCGGACAAACGCACACGCTAAATGGGATATTGAAGAGTTGCGACATCTTTATTCTCCTCGTCCTTCCACGGCTTTCTTCTTGTCCCTCCGATGTTCCCTTGTAACATATGAACCGCCATTACTGGAATCTATTGGATTCATTGTTATCAACCCAGGTGCTACCAGAGGGAAGCAAATGATCCTGCAAGTAATTTGCTAAAGTACTATTTTCCATGACCTTTTCTTATTGCACTGTAACTTCTAAACGTGTGCATTAACGGTGGCTGTACTTTGAGATACGAAGGACACAGAAATGACGACGGGAATGCATGTTGTTTACTCTAATAATAATAATAATAATAATAATAATAATAATAATAATAAAAAAAAAGGCTGATGGATTAAGAAAATAAAGATCAGCGAATACTTGTATGAAACAGAAATCAAGAGCAGAGTACGTGCATTTATAAAATAATAATAATAATATAATAATAATAATAATAATAATAATAATAATAAAATAATAACGGACATAAATAGAAAACAAGAGTGGAGTACGCGCCTTCATCACCATCATTACGATAACAACACCGAGTGAGTCAGGAAACAAAGAACAGTTTGGAACCGAAAACGTATATATCCGTCACACAGCCACTGGGGCCAAATTCCTCGTCTTCTTTAATCGGAACTAAACCATCAAAACAAGACAAGTATATTTTCGCAAAAACAAAGGCAAACTCGAACGTGTACGTAAACCTGGTCTGCACAGTCAATTAAAAGTCGCAAATTGATGACAGTTTTCAGAGCTAACATAGCCAATATCTCCCTCTTATAATAGAAATCTACATTCTCAATACTTTAGCTCATTTGTTCGCAAGGTATTTTTAGGTACATGAGGTCAATAAAAATAGATACGAAAAAAATCACATTCTCCCAACCAGAGGTTTGCCTGCCTTTATAAAACAGCACTGATGAATGTGAGAGAAAGACTGAACAGTGTAGGATAATGTTGAGAAGTCTGACACTGAGGATAATAATTTTCACACACACACATTATACACATACATATGCTCGTGTATGAGAGAGAGAGAGAGAGAGAGAGAGAGAGAGAGAGAGAGAGAGAGAGAGAGAGAGAGAGAGAGAGAGAGAGAGAGAGAGAGAGAGAGAGAGAGAGAGAGAGAGAGAGGCTAACATCAGTATTGCAAAGAAGATAATGATTCACCTAATGTGCACACTTGTGCCAACAAACTTCAGACTACTTAAAAGCGTAAATTTCTTCAATAATCAGAAACAGTTGCGCATCGTCTACACACGAAACAGTATGAGAACATATAGACCATTTTGAAAATGCAGAATCATCGACTACAGAACCCATTCATGAAATGGAACTCCGAAATATAAGCAAGAATCTTTCGAATCACGGTGTTGAGCAACAGGTGACTGAATACTGACTAGTATTTACCGATAAATAAGCGTTGAGTGCTGCAGCCGGCAAAATATATCGAAATGACATGTTTGGTGTTTACTTTGATTAATAACCATCAGTTAAGAATATCTAAATTCTTCCGCAATATCGCATTAAAAATTATTTGGCTGAACACATTATTCGTGGGCCTGATTGAACAGTGTAAAGCTCTTGTATCCGAAAAGTTCTTCGATGAAAGAAATTTCGAACAATATTTGAGAGCCGTAAAGAAGAGGAAGTGATAGACGACGACCCGGGCGGCGTTGCACCAGGTGTTTGAAGTAGTACGAGTAGCATCAGCGCCTCCTTATCCGTGGATGGCCTTGCAATAATGCAACTTTAAATGTTCGCTCCAGCAACATCAGGCAACACATCCCGCAAACCTATCCACACATCTTTCCCTCCAGCCCTTCTCGCCGCGGCCTCCCTTCCAATCCCTCTCTCAACAACCTCCAACAATCACCTGACAACCCACACCTGCCCGCCATTCAAGATCGCTCGCACCTTTAGGGTTGGAGGAAGACTTAAAGAAAGAAAGACGTGGTGAAAAGGGAGGAGGATGGAAAACTCAAGTGTTTTGTGAGATAGAGAGAGAGAGAGAGAGAGAGAGAGAGTGAGAGGAAAAATCCATAACAAGGCAAACGAATCGTGTCGCCATCAGCTGTACGATTGAACCAGGTCGGGTCTCATATGAATGGCACGAGCCTTCAACTTGTCAGACGTGACGAGATCAGTAATGAATTTTCTCGGGAATCCGTTTTGCAAGGAACCGTCTTCTTCGAAAGCGATACAGAACTAAGCCCTCGCTTTCACTTTCAGGCATTACGTAAGGAAAAAACCGCCTTAGGACGTTTCTATTTTGGCCCATAATTGAACATGTAGGTGTGTCTAATCCATTTTTTTCCTCGTTAATATTCGAAATTCCTAAATCTTTCAAGCACTGCAGCCCGTTATGCGGTATGGGGAATGCACGTGGAATCCTATAGATATAAAGTGTCAGCATCTCGGCGTTCGAGTTGCAGCATCACCTCGTGTTTTATCTACTTGATCTACGTCCTTCAATATCAGAGAGGAGAGAGGGAGAGACGGAGAACGTTGATGAAAATGATCCTGTTCAATAATAATAATAATAATAATAATAGTAATAATAATAATAATAATAATAATAACAATAATAATAATAATAATAATAACAATAATAAACAAAATTCAAAACATAACTCGGCAATGACCTTTTTTCATGTGAAACATTAAATGGTGGGATGAAGAAATTACACATCAAGAACACAATGTTATCTGAGGTGCATTTACATGACAGGACAGGGCATGACGTATAGTTGTGAAAGGATGACGGACAGGAGGACGGCACTGGAATTACGAAGGCAGTTATAAAACACAAAGTAAATCTGCCTGAGTAATTAAGGCAGACAAGAAGTTGTTCAAGAACGAAGGAAATTCCCAGGCAATGTCAGAGAAAAACTGATGATTAGAATATCCACCTCCGCCGAGAGGAAGCGGTCTCAGGATGCTTGACTATCGCTTTTCAGATATTTCAGAGAAAAGGCGTTGGTCTTGTGCACGTCTCCACTTTGGCTGCATCACACTATAATCGACTAAATACCAGAACTTAATCCATTCCCCATATCACTCTTTCCTCGCTTGGGATTTTAAACTGTAACGAAGACCCTTCGCCTGAAAAGCACCGAGCTTTCGAAGCGAATCTTGCGAGTGAACGCCCTAAGAAAATTATTGCTTTAAAGTAAATTGCAGACGCTTTAGACATTTATCTAAAATTTTACAGAATGTCCCCATTTTCTATTGTAAACGAAAAAAAAACAAATTTTCGCTGAAACCCCAAAGTTTAGAGTGCGCAGCTGTAGAGTTTAGAATTTGAAATTGCTCGATGATCTAAGCTCTGATCTAAGTATTCAGTGCCCCCTCCCAAGCTCTCGCGTCTGCTCTTTTCAGATGATGAAATAATGTGCAGTTCTTACTATAGAGTCCATTGCAAAAGAATCGTAATAAATGAAACTATGAAACGATTAATTAATTCATATATATATATATATATATGTGTGTGTATATTATTATATAATATAATATATATATATATATATATAGTAATATATATATATATGTATATATATATATAAATATACATACATTATATATATATATATATATATATATATATATTAGTTATTCATGGCGAAGCGGGTAGAACAATAATAATAATAATAATAATAATAATAATAATAATAATAATAATAATAATAATACCCCTTATTTCAGCTCAGGGCCATATACATGGAATATACAGAATACAGACAGTAACATACACAATCTAGATACATGAGACAACATGATAAAAAAAAAAAAGGAATAATCGGCACTTATCCACAAAATAGCTGAGGTAGCATAAAAGATAGTAATCATAATACTGGTAATAACAGTAAAAATATTGGTGAGAAAAATAAAATATGCATTGAGAGTCATAACAGTTAGTGCACATATTATATAACTTAAATTTCAACTAGAGACCTTGGGTTTTTACAGTAGTCAGGTCCAGAGGGCTAAATACAAAAATTGAATGTAAAAAATCTTTAACTTGATAGCAATCACAGTAATAATGAAAAATTAAACTATCAGCAATAAATGTAATAATGACAAAATCTGCAGATGACATCTTGCCAATACAGAGATTAAGTCCTTTAGGGGACAAAGGCCTCATTTTCCCATCTTTCCCACAATTTAGATCTTCTTCTTGCTTCACTCCTTAAGATGCTTTGTATAAGCGAGTTGCTGCTGTTTCTCACTCGGGTAACCAGACTGGGCATTGTTCGCCTAACAATGATTTTTAAATTGTCCAGGTGGTTTTCTGTGAACATCTGTGTGGCGGAGTGGTAGCGGGGAGTGTTTGTGAGGCGTCTCAGAATGTCATTGTGCATAACAGTGATGCGTCTCATGGTCTCTCGGGTATAGTTCGTTCAGAGGGAACACCCATAGATACTGTAGCAGTACGAACGGAAGAGCAGCAGTTTCACGTCTCGGTGACAGAAGGCAAACCTCCTTGCAATCATGTTGCCAGTTGCACATAGTTTACGACGCCTCTGTTCAATGTCTGCCGTATATTTTAGGTCGTCGGTGATAATGTGACCCAAATACCGAAATTCGAGCACAAATTCCCGTCGATGGTTTCCGAGGGAAATTTGTGGTTCTGCAATATGCTTAAGCGATCTCGGGAGCAGCGACATGCACTGGGTCTTGGTTTCGTTGTAGATATATCAAATTCCTCTGCATATTGGCGGCAAGTGTCGATGAGTCGTTGGAGACCTTGCACTGAATGTATATATATATTATTATAGATATTATAATTATAATTTATATTAATATATATATTAATTATATATATATGTATAATATTATATATATGTGTGTGTGTGTGTGTGTGTGTGTATATTACATACATATACATATATATATATCTACAATATACAATATTATATATATTTATATATATATTATATATATGCATATATATGTATATATATATGTATATATATATGTATATGTATGTATGTATGTATATGTATAATATAATATTTATATATAGTATATTATTATATGTATGTATTATGTATATATATATATATATATATATATACATAATACATATTACATACATATACATATATACAACATATATATAGATATTATATATATAATATATAGTATAATATATATATAGTTATATATGTAGTATATATAATATAATATATAAAATGGATGTATGCTATACACACTATATAATATCGTTTTATTATACATATATATATATATATATATATATATATATAATATACAACCAACACACAACAATATATATATATATATATATATATATACACACACACATATATTTATATATATAGTATAAAGGGTCCGTTAAAACACTCTGGTTTAAAGCTTAAGGACTATATTTCGGTGGACTGACTCCCACCCACTGAGGGTATATACCTGGTCTGGTCTGGTAACCCACAAAGTGAAAAGGGGATTAGTGTGATTGTGAATTTTTATTTTTTTATCGTTAATGTTTAGTGAGTAAGGGTTTAGAGAATTTTTTGAGTTTAGTGAGGAAGTGTTTAGTGGACGTTAATGAGTAAGTGTTTAGTTTAGGGTTTAATCAATGCTGTGTGAATGTTTAGTGTGTAAGTATTCAGTGAACGATTCCTCAGTGTTTAAGGTTTTGTGAATGTTTTATGAATGTTATTGAATGTTTATTCTGTAAGTATTCAGTGAATGTTTAGTGTGTCTTTCGGGTTTAAATGATTGTTTTTTAATGTTAGTGAACATTTAGTGTGAGTATTCAGTGAATGTTTAGTGAGTATTAAGGTTTAGTGAATGTTAGTGGCTAGCAAATGTTTGCTGCATAAGCATTCGGTGAATATTTAGTGAGTGTTTAGGGTTTAGTGAATGTACAGTGTGTACATACTCATTGAATGTTTAGTGAGTGTTTAGTGTATAGTGTGTACTTAGTGAATGTTTAGTATATAGTGAGTGCTTAGTGACTGTTTAGTGCTTATTGAATGTTTGAATGTTTAGGATTAAGTGAGTGTTGTGGGTATAGTGAATGTTCAGCGTATAGTGAGTGCTTTGAGAATGCTTAGTGGTTGTTTAGTGTTTAATGAATGTCTATGATTAAGTGAGTGTTTAGTGACTGTTTACCGAGTGTTGGGGGTCTAGTGAGTATTTAGTAAGTGTTTGGTGTTTTATGAGTGTTTAGTGAGCATTTAGTGTATAGTGAGTGCCTACTGAATGTTGAGTATTCAGTGAGATTTAGTGTTATTGAGTTTGTGTTTACTGCGTGTGAATGTATAGTGTGTATTCAATGAGTGTGAGTGTACAGTAAGTGTGAATGTGTAGTGAGTGAGTGTACTGTGAATGTTGTGTTTAGTGATTGTGCATTACTGTTTAGTTGGTGCTTAGTGACTGTATGCAAAAAAGTCCTATAACTTACAGGAACCATTTATGCTAAACACTGCTTAGATCCAAGAGCAGACGTTTAGACTTTGACTGCAATAGTTAGAGTGCTTAGTTCCATCCTGTTTTTGTAATTTTTCTGTGAAATTAGATCCAGTAATAATAATAATAATAATAATATTTTGGTATAAGACCCTATTTTAGGCAAATACTGTTAAAGAGAATGGCAGAATTAAGAGAGTTGATTTTATATATATTACTTTTTTTCTTACAATCCGCTTCTCTGGCTCACCGATGTTTCTGAGTAACTGGCCAATATTCATATTGGGGATTTTTGAAAATTATAAAAATGCTGAAGGTGATCTTTCATATTTATTAAAATACAAGATCACCTTCAGCATCTTTATAATTTTTTTAAATCCCCAATATGAATATTGGCCAGTTGCTCAGAAACATCGCTGAGCTAGAGAAGCAGACTGTAAGACAAATAGAAAAAACAATATATAAAATCAACTCTCTTAATTCTGCCATTCTCTTTACCAATAATAATAATACCACAAACAATAATATAATAATAATAATAACACTAGTAAAAAGAATATTAATAGTAATAATAAGATAATAATAATAGTATAACATAGTACTATGAGCTGGACCGGACCTTTCAATATGGCCGCCTGAGGTCACATGCTTTGCTGGGAGATCGCCACTCCAGTATCCCATCCTTATCAAGTATTGAATGAGAAAAGAACTTACATTTGCGAAATATATGTGTAACCTCTTTTGTCATTCACTACTAGATAAGGGTGGAAGTCAATCCACCAAAATATAGTCCCTAAGCTTTAAATCAGAATGTTTATTGGGCCTTTTATGCTTCAGACGTATCCTGTTTTAACAAGAATTTAATTACACACACACACACACACACACACACACACACTTACATATATATATATATATATATATATATATATATATATATATATATATATATATATATTAAACATACATAACTCGAGCTACAAATGTCCTTCAATATCTAATTCGCTCTACCTCGACATTAATATATTTTCATATAAGTTAACCGAAGTAGAATTTGAACATACATAAAAATATATTAATTCCGAGGTAGAGCGAATTAGATATTAAAGGACATTTGTTGCTCGATGTATGTATATGAATCACAGTAATGTGATATGAATCAAATCATCTATATATATATAAATAAAGACATATTATATACTATATATATATATAATATATATATATATATAATATAATATATATATATATACATATACATATACATATACTATATATATATATATATATATATATATATTGTGTGTGTGTGTGTGTGTGTGTAGTTACTCTTGAGCACCTAACCTTGAAGTTGTCAGTCTTTTTGGATGAATTTTCCAACCACATGCCTTTCTCTACACTGACTGCGATTCGCCAGTCTTTTATATACAAGGTACATAATTAGCCAATTACTTTAACGATAGTGACAAAGAAACGGTCCTGCCCTTTTGGAAATCAAACAACAGAAGTTCTTTTGTTAAGTTTATCATTCTACCTTTTTCACCACGAATAACATTTCAATAATATATCTATCTATCTATCTATCTATCTGCATATATATATATAATAATATATATAATATATATATATATATAGATATATATATATATATATATATATATATTCCACGAGCGTCCTTCTGACACTCGTGAGAGAAATTTCATAACCTGAGGGAAATTTTAGAGAAATAACTTGAACGAAAGTTGAAAATGAGGGAGAATTCAAAAGATAAATCCGTGTTTGTTGTGATATCTTGGAAAGTCGTGAGATATTATAGACTTAGCTTCTGTCCCATCGTTTCTTAATAATGTCTCATAGACGGAAAACATGTCAATGTCATTTTAACGACGTGTCAAAAGTGATTTATCGCCTGTCATCCATCCCCTTGCCACATTCAGCTATGGCCTTAAGCCCATAACATCCCCAGATCTCAAGAAGCGAGATAACAACCCCAGATCTCGAGAAGGGACAACGACACTTATGGAACTGCTGCCCCCTTTCTACCATTGTATTTCAGTTCCTAATCTAATTTCACGAAGGCCGTTAACACAGATTCCCCCCTACGCTAGAGTTCACACTTTCTCATGTGTGGTCCATCTGACCTGAACTCTTACCCACACCACTGTTATTGCAGCATCTCCCACCTGCGACTCAGCGTCCTCACACCTTCCATCCCGCCTACCAACCCAAATCTAGCGCCCCATTGTACCCTTTCTTTCAATACCTCTTCTGCTGGTGTTCAATGAGTTTTCAGGTACCTGCGAGGATTAGCGACAAAGATGAAAGGATCAAGGAGATCTGTTTGTTTGTTTGTATGGTGTTTTTACGTTGCATAGAACCAGTGGTTATTCAGCAACGGGACCAACGGCTTTACGTGACTTCCGAACCACGTCGAGAGTGAACTTCTATCACCAGAAATACACATCTCTCACTCCTCAATGGAATGGCCGAGAATCGAACCCGCGACTACCGAGGTGAGAAGCAAACACCAAACCAACCACGCCACTGAGGCTCAAGGAGATCGAACCTCCCGAAATTGGGTATAAATATGGCCTGGCATGGCCTAACAAATTACATTTAGCCCTAGCCAGTAATCGCGGTACCACACCTGTTCCGCAGTGGTGTCACGTCTGACAACCTCGACCCGCCAATCTAGTATTCCTGTGTCCGGTGATGATCATGGCAAGCTTCCCCTACTACTACGCTGCCCACAGACGACTCTGTCGAGAAGACCGACCCGACATCCCTCTTGAATCATTGACACCTGAAGTACCTGGGTGCTATTTGATGAGGAGCGCTCTCTTAGATTCCCTGGTGAAGAACTGCTAGCGACCAAAGTCCTTCCGCTGACGCACTGGCTCTATCGACACATCTTGTCCACAGACTAAGGTAATTGAATTAGAAGTTGAAAGTCAGCATTTCAACTACTATTCCTTGCACTCAACCTCTATTCCGACTGTTTCTGATACTCTCATCCTTATTTATTCCATCTACTTCAGTGACCCAAGTGAGTTAATGCAATTGTGATATTCTTGTGAAATCATTGCAGAAGTGATACTAAAATTTGCTACATTGCTAACAGTAATTTCGTGGTGTTACCATAATACCGAGCAGGAAAATTCTTGTGTTTTGAGTAATATTCTCTTTGCATTGATCATTTTATGTAAACTTACTGCTCATAGTATTTGTGCTACAACGTTGCCTGCTTTGCAGTTTTGTGTAGGCCTTCCCCACTATGTGTCTCCTTCTGTAGTTCAACAGTGTCACTCAACGTTTTCTGCCAGTGCTACATCTTGGGATAGTATTCCTCAGACTTAACGTTGATTACTGGTGTTCATTTTAACGGTTCGATCCATATTTTCATGCACCATATATGATCTTTAGATTTAGTGGATTTTGCTTGCAACCCAGTGGCACATTTGCTTTGATAATGTATATAAGTAGTCATTAGCGTTCCAGAGCCAGGGAGCCAGTCAGTGATCCTGTAATTTTACTCTCCCGATTACCTTAAAGAATTATATTTGTAAGTGGACACATTACGTTTACCCTCAGTCGTTTGAAAGTAATTTTAGTGGCTTCTATTAAGGTTTATTCTATTTTCTGGTCATAGTTGTGGGCCACTCCTAGTCAGTATTGTCGTTTCCAAAGGGCCTTTTTGAATAGAGCCAGTCTTTTTAATTCTTACAAAATAAAAATCAATACCCCAGCCCTACACTATAACAATATGTGTATATATATATATATATATATATATATATATATATATATATATATATATATATATATATATGTGTGTGTGTGTGTGTGTGTGTGTATGTGTGTGTGTATGAAATAATCAACCTTTACCTGCAAAATTCTTAACGATACAGTAGTTAGTAATACAATAAATTGGAGAGAGAGAGAGAGAGAGAGAGAGAGAGAGAGAGAGAGAGAGAGAGAGAGAGAGAGAGGGCTGTCCTTACATAAAATTACGAATAATAAGTGAAGTCATGCGGACGTGCTCACTTCCTACAAAGCTCTCGGATCGATGAAACGGTGGTTTGATGACCAAATGACGCCGTGCTCGTTAAGGTCAGAAGGCGAAATCTAATTTTCTTCGTTTGAACTAAGAATAAAAACCGAGTGGTTTCCCACTCTGTTTTGTGGAATGTTAGTATTCTCTACGAATATCTGCGGTAGAATTTTATTCAGCTTCGAACTGATACCGGACGGGACCAAGGTACAGAATACACAACTGTCTATGAAACATTCCTCCTTATCCATTTAAATTTATAAAATACTGCTAACGAATATTATCATTTCTAAGATAACTTAAGATAACTGGTCCAAATGTTCAGTATATGCCCGTGATTCGAATAACAGAACGATATTTTAAAGTAATGATTCAGCCTAAGCAAAGCAAATGAGAAATAATTGTCATTTTATGGCTACAAAAAAAAGTAAACCTGTGTTTAATTGACAAGCTGGATCAGAAAAAACATCTATATCAGACAACGTTCTGGAGCTAGTATCAGCATACTGCAAGTGCTTTTACCAGCACTCAATTTCAACGAACAAGAGTGAATTGAATTAGTTGTTCCTGTAAAGGGAATTCTTTTCGCGGATGAAGAATAACCTCCAGTCGTTTCACGCCTACATCGTGCTAAAGCGTCCTTCGCTCCCTAACCTTCACTCCACATTCCAATACTGGAATATGTGCCAATATTCGTGCAACGTAATTCTTAAACGTCCTGACGCAGAGACCAAGTTTTCTCCGACTTGTAAATAGCGTCGAAATAAAATTAAATGCACAGGTATGGGATTTATGATTAACTAACCTTAGTAGATGTTGATATATGATCATTATTAAATACTGCAGGACAAATTTATGTAAATGCATAGCTTAATTTAAGAAGAGTGAATACAAGACCTACTAGTACTTAATACTAACATAGTGTTTTGCTCTTGTCAGATGAAATTTCTTTCACCATTAATAAGAAAGGATAGAAATCATCCTACGAATAATGAGGATTCAATACAACTCTCACTATTTATGTAATATAGTTCACACCTGACTTGCGCTTACATTTCAACAAAGGCGAATTAAAATATCTCCCTTTATGTTACATACTTCCAACAAAATTCAATGACAATATTCTAAATGAGTATTAATATGACGGCAAAAGTAACTAATGCGCAGTAATTCTACTTCCTTTGTCCTCTCGTATTTCCACCTTTCTTTGTGTGATCGAAATTTGCACCCCGTGGTTTGTATCAAGCGTTTCATGGATATATTTATAAATAAATCTCACTGTGGTTCCATAAACAGAACTATTAATCCTTTACAATGTAATTTTCACATTTAAAAGAGGACAACTTTTTCAGTTATTAGTGTATTTATATTTGCTATACATAAAGGAATTTTTTTCCTTAGCGCCCTTTCATGTGATGTCAATGGTTGTAGATTCACAACAAAAAATCAAACGATAACAGTTTACCTTCAGTTATAAAAAAAAAAATTTCTATCAAAATATTTATGTTATACTTATCATTTACTTTACTTTAATCGACAATAACATTTTGTCAGTGCCTTCCAAAGTAATATTATAATAACAAACATACAATCTTGGCATGGCTAAGCCATTTTCATTTATGCTAACATTTTGGAAAAGAGCGACGTGAGAGTAGTGCCCCATGCTTTAAATAAAACCAACCAGGTGATACTAATGCTTACTAGAAATGTTTACAAAATTCTATTTCTGATCACTCCTGCAACGTGTCGGTTCAAAGGCCCTTCCTGTGATAAATAAATCTCGATTTCATACGTAAGTGCCGGTAACAAGTCTATAGGACGATGCTCAGTTACTAATATATTATTCACCAATTTTTTTTTTAATAAAACGAGCTCTGAATTTTGTTTCCGAATTCATATTTGATAATTCGCTTAAATCAAAAGCAAGAACAGCAAGCTTAACATGCATGTTTGCTTATCATTTATATTTAGCGGTCGACTTCAGATGAGCATTTTCTGTCTTTTGTATAATGTTGCACACTTGATGCTAAAGTTCATTAACTTACAAGTGGCAACGGAGCAGGAGACTTTGCTTAGAGAGCATGCAACTTGAAGCATAATTCCAACACATAATGACCGCGGCAACACAATCACAAATCACTTTCTTCATGCTGAACCACGCAGAACGAACTGCAAAGGTCTGTCATAACCTACACATTACTGGGAATCCTAGCTGGGTATGTGCAAGGGCCATCTTGACCCAAACGAACACTAGCATTCGCCACATAATTTTGCAACTGTTGGATAGATTACCAAGAGGCGTTCAATTTCTATTATTAATAAATATGCGGAAGTATAGCACCCCAATGAGATTTGACTCCCCAACCAACCTGGAACATGTCATAACAACTCAGATTTAAAAAGAAAGCTCTAATAGTGCTTCTGAGAAACAAGGAAACCTCAACTTCTCTGCAGTAGGGCACGACTGGTGGTCAAGAACAGAACCTTGGCAGCGTTTGAGGTATGATCATAACAACAACACCAATCATCCAATCTAGCATGCCATTCCACTTGAAGGCACTTCCGTAATTCTCAGTCAATTTTTGGCAGCTGCTACCCTGTAACTGGAGGCGGTCTGTTTTCCACAAACACACACATATATATTTGCACAATTTTACCGTCAGAATAAGTACCAAACAGTATGTTTCTGCCTCAGCAACTGAAGCCTACAATATTGTTAACAAAGAAGTTCTAGTAAATCGAATAACGCATCTTTTGTGTAAAAGAAAATTAAGCGTATTTATTATAATTACGTAGTTTGTCTGAGTGAATGTCTTTTATTTGGAGACAAAATATGTTTTACAGTTTTGTTTTAGGTTATCTATCGTACATCCGGTTTTGTTTAGTCAAAATAATTTTACAGAGTAATGTTAAAATCGTTTAAAGATGACTTATTTGGACAAGTGAAACTAAATTTACCCCTAAAACAATAATAAAAAAAAAAAAAGAGAGAAGAAATCTTTTAAAGGAAATCTGATGAATGATATAATGACCTAGGAACTGTCTGTCTAAGAATCTCTCAGACAAAACTTGAGAATACAAAGTAAGAACATCGTAAAGTAACTTTAAATTACCTATACTTTGACCTTGCATATGATAAGGTATCGGTGGGATCCCTGCACGAAATCCAACTGCTAAGACATTCGGCTTAGCGGTGAAAGAGATTAGATTTGATTCGTGTATGTGATGTAACGAGTTTGATACCTTCTGTTCTCTTGTTAACCTAGAGAACCACGGTGAGTGGGAGAATGGATATGGTTAATAACCCTATTCTAAAATGCATACCTGTTCAGAACTCGATAGCATTTCCAGTGTTTGTAAATTACTCTTAGAGCTTCCATCTGTTTAAAAGCTACCTTATTTGCCCTATTCATTATGGTCAATATGAATTCCTTTTAATCAATAACTAATTAAGAGATTCCAGGATATTTCAAACAGAAATTTATTGCTCTCTTTAACGGGCGAGATGGCAGCGTTTAATATATGACAAAAGTGAAAATGCATTTAAGTTGTTAATATCGTAATTCTATCCTTCCACGTTTCTCGAAAAGGAAAGGTTGGTCGAAAATTTCTTTGTGGATTAATTTTTTTAATGTTCTCACTTTATTTTCAGTTTTTTTTTAATCCTCCCCAAAGGTCATTTTAGTAAATTTCTCCATTATCTAAATTATAATAATCTCTATTCAATACCTGTGCCATCTTCAACTTTACCTTTTAACAACTGTTGTTAATCATTCCACTGTCCTGTTACTTGATAATCATTTCATCGCCATTTGCTCTATAAACAGTGCCCCCTCCCCCCAATATATATATAGTATATATATATATATATATATATATATATATATATATATTATACTAATATACACAGGGTGTCCAAAAAGTCTTTCCCGGATTTCAGACCTTTATTACACAGAAACCATGTTAGGTAGAGGTATAGGGTTTTCTTCAATTTCAACTCAACGACTAAATTTTTTTTACATTACTAATGAATTTCAACATGTGCCCCCTTTGTTGCCCGGAGTACATCTAAGCGAAATTCTATCTCACGCCAGGTATTCTCTAACATTTCCATAGTTACCGTTGCAAGAGCTGCTGTTATTCATGCTTTTAAGATCTCAACATTAGGTACTGGTGCACTGTACACTTTATCCTTGATATAACCCCATAAGAAAAAATAGAGGGGTAGTGTTTGGTGAACGTGGTGGTCATTCTATTTGGCCATCAACAGAATGCATCGGAGGCATCACTCACACTGGGTCTACCGAAGCTTCTCTTGCGATGTTCAACGCTTCCAGTCTCTGTGGACTTTTTATAACTCTTTAATTTTAACATCTGGTGGATCTCGTCGATACTTATTTCTGAAATTGCGTTGAATTGCAACAGGTGATTTTGTTTCGTGGTATCATAACACACACTGGGCTTTCTCCTGCAATGACGCCATTTCTGCTATTCTTGACTCAGCTGGCGGACACAGTGATCACAGTGTCATCCGTCGGCAAACAAAAGAAACTAGTAATTGCTCAACAGAATGTGAAAGTTGTACGGTCATATCCACAATCATTTTAAAGTTATTAATCAGGGAATGACTTCATAGCCACCCTGTATATATAGTATATATATAATATATAAATATATATATATATATATATTTATATATATATGTGTGTGTGTTGTGTGTGTGGTGCTGTGTGTGTGTGTGTGTGTGTGTGTGTATATGTATATATAGTATATATATATATATATATATATATATATATATAGTCATATCACATTTCCGTGATTCATATACATATATCGAGCTACAATGTCCTTTAATATCTAATTCGCTCTACCTCGGAAATTCGGTTAAGCATATATGAAAATATATTAATTCCGAGGTAGAGCGAATTAGATATTAAAGGACATTGTAGCTCGATATATAATATATATATATATATATATATATATATATATAGTATATATATATATATATATTATTTTATCACACACACACAAACACACACACACACGAAGCACCTTCATGGCCTCCAAGACATCCACAGGAGTTAGCATCTACAAGGAAGGAACACAAACGCCCTTACTTAACCAGATCATTCTTCGGAACTATATCGTCTGTAGGCGTACCTTTTATTTAATGCATATCATTTTCAACCATCTTGGCCGTGCCAATGTTACATCACCATCATTCTTCATGCAAGAGGTGCGTCTGCTTTCTTCGACTGAATCATCTTCTCCTATCTTTCAATTGCTATTACTTTTCATGGTGACTGTTTACCACAACCTTCATATCCGCTTCTTCCTCTTTACTTCAGGAAAATGGTTCTGCGAAATTTTCAATGTGATTGTTTCACATTTCACACAGTTTTTACGACGAGCGCCTTCCTTTTTTCTTGATTACGTGCATCTGCAATACTTGGTTTCCTCAGAGGCATCACGAGAACTTCCTGCGTTTTGAAAATATTACATTTTAATACACAATTTTCTGTGGCACATTAGCCTAGCAGATGCATGAATATATGTAAACTTTAAAGTACTGGTCTGACCATCACATATGGACGATATAAAAGTTAAAAAGTTTAAAGATTTCTATTTCTCTTATCAACACACACTTTTTTTCAACGGTCCATTCGTTATAACAAGACTCTGTTTGCAAAAACACTACTACTTACCAATAATTCTATTGGAGCAGGAATTATCTGAATGTTGAGCACTACTTGAAATACTTTTATTCTAGTTACTAAACATCGGAGTATAGCTCTGGTATGCACAGGGAGGATCGGTAAATTTTATTCATGATTTTATTATTCATAATCTTCAATGAATTAACTAACGTCATTAATTCTTAATTACCCGAACACCGCCAATCAAGCCTGATTGCGAGTAATGAAATCCGCAAACGACTATATCCGAGATGTTTTTTCACATAGGTTAAAATAGTAAACTGATATCCACATACCTGCAGTATTTGAAAAGTTTCTTTATAAAGACAAAATAATAAAAATTATGTATTGCCACACAAGAATTATATTCGAAATATTATCAAGTGTTATCTGCAACATTCACTAACCGAATGACTTTTAAAAAGATAAATACTAAAGATCCGATTCTTTTCAATTAACTAGCTTTTGGACGGTCTATTTCCAGTTAGCCTAAAGGAAAAATTACATTAGCAAGGTGGCCAACACTGGGAAGGTAATTATTATAAAAGCATCCATCATATAAATGGTAACATTCTATGTACTGTTTAATTAGCGATTCCCTGACGCCGAAATATATTACAGGGAAATTTTAAGCAATTCATATATATATATATATATGTGGTTAATATTTTCAGTTTTTCTATAGAATTTTGAATTTTCATCCATATATTGCCGATGATAGTAAAATTCAGAACTCCAAAAAGATACTCAACTACAATTTCGCCAGTACATTTTAGCTTTATCGAAAGAACTGCAAGAGTTTGTAATGAATAATTTCATATTTTCTGTGAGCTAAACTATTTTTATCGTAGTAAATGAAGTAAGACTTTGCCAACAGAAACTTAAATTATGGTAATTTTTCTATGTGATGAAACAGGTTCTTAAAAATATACAGAGTATGGGACTGGAGTAGACTGATGGACTAATAACCAAAGAGGGGGGAGCCAAAGAAAATAACTTTAAAGCTCATACCTAATTTATTATGTAAGTATACATTATGTACAAATGACCTCAGGTTTTGGAAAGCACAGGGATCATAAATAATCACGTTACACCAAATTGATTGATTCTCAAAATACAAATAATCAAAACCTTCAGTATCACTTTAAAATTAAGCAGAGCAGACCAACATAATTACTTAAAACAGCAGCAATACAGAATATAATAGACCAATATACGATTACTTGAAGCATCAGCAATACCAATTCTTTAAAAAACATTACTAAAAGAGCCACACTTGCTTTTTAATAACTATAACACATTAATATGAGCCATACACTTGCTCACCGAAAAATACTTAAGGTACAGCATGCCAAGTAAGAACCATACACTTGTACATAAAAAAAACTGATTATGATGCCACATAAGCAGCAAGAACCAAAATCATAGATCCGCAAGGCCGACCATCGAACAATACAATGTTCGATGCGACAGCTTCGTAGCTGCCATGGAAGAATACCTCTTCTCAACAGGGGACTATGACTTAGCCCCACCTCGTCCTCAGAACTGAATTGAGCCCTGCTCAGCGGTTGACAACTGCTGCACCAAAATCCATCCCAAGCAACCAGGTGATCCTCCAAAACTGCTGCTGTTGTGTTCTGGACGGAACATTGTCCGGAACCTGCCGATCTGCTTTCCAACACCTGACTAACTCTGCTCGTCTCACCGAGACGTCAACTCGCCAAACTGCCGAAAATAATGGAGAGAAGGAGAAACAGCAAACAACCCTGACACGATCGTTTAAATCATACAACGACCAAACCTAACAATATTAATTTTAGTGCCGTAAAATATCTATTACAGAAGAAGCTTAATATTTTAATGAAAACGGTGACAATGCAAATATATTGCCTTGAATATTATATACATGCAAGCTACAAATGTCGTTTAATATTCAGTTCGAGCTACTTTGGGGGTAACACCACGGGGAATTGTAAGTGATGAATGGCTTGGTATACCAAAGTGACTCAAACTACCGACAGTGCCCTCCAACGACTTCGAGTCGACGTTTAAAACCATTAGGCTATCGAAAGAGGTACAAGTGTATGCCAACTCTGCAGTTCATATACCTGTAGAGTGCGGGAATTTGTAATTAGCGTAGCAATCAACCCACCAGCACCATGACAGCATTGTTTATGTTCACCACTGACTTATATCTCCCTTGATAGCCTAATGGTTATGAACGTCGGCTGTAAGGCGTTAGTGGGTACTGTCGGGTGTTCGAATAACTTAGGTACCAATCCATTTATCACTTACAATTCCCCTTCGGTGATACTCCCTGGATATTAAATGATATTTGCAGCTTATAGAATATCTAAGTGTTCCAAACATACCAATTGCCTGCCATAGTGGGGGTGGCTTGATACCAATGCAAAGTAAAAAATCCCAGCACTCAATGGGTATAAGTATGGCAGAGTTGGCATTAACTTATACCTCTCTTGATGGCCAGATGTTTATGAACGTTAGTTGGAAAACTCTGATGGTACTACCAGGTGCTCGAGTCACTTAGGTAGCAATCCATTTATCACTTAGTATAATTCCCCTTCGGTGATACTCCCGAAGTAGCCGAATTGGATATCAAACGACATTTGTAGCTTAATGTTTGGATATAAAATGGCACGGTAATGTGGTAATATACGTACATACCAAGGCCTATACATACATACACACACACACACACACACACACATATATATATATAGATATATATATATATATATATATATATATATATATATATATATATATATATATGTGTGTGTGTGTGTGTGTGTGTGTATCTACGGCTCTGGATGCGAAAGTTAACAGAGTCTGTATTATCAATAGGAAGTTTTAAAGGGAAATAGAAGATAAAACATATATGGGAAATGAAAGATGAAACTAATTTATAACAAACATTCTAAAGTAAACTTCAAAAAATTTATGCCTCTGCACAAAAAGCGAATAATGTCTAAGCATCCTAAATTTGGAATACGATTCAGTTACTGGGAGTCAACGTTGATCATTAGAAACGGAAAAGATAATATCTAAATCCATTCCCAAGTAAAAAAGAGCACAAGTTGAACTCGGGATTATTTTGCACATAATAGAAAGAACCTTTGATTCAAAACCCCAACAAAAGTCAATTCAAAGGTTAAAGGTTTTAATTGGCTGATACGAAACGTAAAAAATAGCTCGTTTTATCCACGAGAATAATCGTGAGTAGCAAAAACCCACAGCTTAAAGAGCAAAGAGTGCTCTCACAGGTGGTGTTCAATAAGCAAATAAAACACAATGAGTTATACTTTAACTTTATGAAAGGGATGTATTGAAATCAGCTTCAAAATCAATACCATTAATCAGGTAGCTATTAGTACTTGCCCTGTCTATACGTAATTACACGAAGACTTTTAGGAACAAACACACACATATTTACGCATACATACAAGAAAATGATGGTTGGATATGAGCAAAATGTATCAAGAGTAGGCGAAGCAAGGATGGTAGCAGGGAGGACGCACAGATTATGAAGTCTCTATGGAAATAAAGGAGTGAATTTTCCAATAAGCAAAATAAGTGTTGATGCTTAATCGAATGAAAGAAAAAGGGTGTAATTGCTTTAAAAAAATAATCTTTACAAAAGCTTATAAGTTCAACTTTTACAAAGGAAAGTAAAATAAACAAAACCAATAAATGTTTCAGGTGAGGACTCCTCAAACAGACAGATTCGGAAAGCCCCTTCTTCAAAGGGTTATAAAACTAATCTTACAAGCAAAGTCACAACTCGGAATTCATTGCTGTTGGAATAATTTTATTTAATAGTGCGCCACACGTAAGCTAATTAGTTGACGAGTAGTTTATCCAGTCATAGTAATTTCACATAGTAGTCTTTCTTAAAATTTTATTTATTTTGGAAAAGGCTACGACTTTTCTCCTTAAGCTAGCAATTATCTAATAGTCACTTAAATGTCAAAACCTAGAATTAACACAATAAAAAAAATCAGCAAAAATAAACGAGAAAATATACATGACAATATTTTCTGCCATTATAGCGCGCATGATTGACTTGCAGAAATCCGTTTTTCAAGGTTAGAACCAGTTTTCGTTTGCTTCATCAAAAAGATGAAATCGATGTCATCGTTTGGTAGAAAGAGCGGTCCGATTTTAAAAATAAGAAAACCTGTTTGTTCTCAATCATGACTATCATTTGTTAACTGTTCTTGTAATTACACACAATAAAAATATGCAGAAATGTGCAATATGCGGGAGGATAGAAATTTATTATAATTAATACTTCACCAACTGGGAATAACATATGCAATCAGTGATGCTATAACATAAATATTAAGGAAGAGTAATAAAAAAATCTTGATTTAATCATGTCAGGAAGGACAGTAAAACGCCCCTCCCTCTCTATCTCTCTCATAGAGATACATACACTACGTACACACACACAAATATATATATATATATATATATATATGATATATATATATATATATATAGATATATATATATATATATATATATATATATATATATATATATATATAATATAATATATATTATCTTTGTGTGAGTGTGTGTATGCGCTACCAGAGGATCTTCAAAGTCGAAAATGTCATTGGCTCTTCCCAGTAAGTACCATTATGTACTTGTTGACAGAGGTATCGAAGAAAACACCTAACAGCGAGTTGATTCTAGCTAGAAGTATCCGGGGCAGAGGTCACTGAACTTGCCATTTCAGCTAAGGAGACAAGTTGCGAGCCAATACGCTAAAACCTTTTGGAGTAACCCCCATAAAAGAGAAAAACTATGTGGGAAAATATGTGCTGGCGTATGTGCTTGACTTATTACAAATAAAGAAAAAAAAAACAGAATGTCAGGAAATCGAGATTAAATGAAACCAATAGAATAGAATAAAATAGAATATAGGATTTTGGCCAAAGGCCAAACACTGGGATCTATGATGTCATTCAGCGAAAAAAGGGAAGTAGAGTAGAACGTTTTGAAAAGTGTCGCAGTTGCATTATGAAACAATTATTGATCGGATAGGGTTGATAGCAAGATGGAAGAACGAGTACACGAATGAATATACAGTCAAATGAATGAAAGTGTTTGCAGCTAAGGGCCGAGGGGACGCTGCAAAGACCCTTAAGCAAGAGTATCAGAAATTGAAAGAAATAAAAATTCAATCAAATGAATCGGAGGAAAAGTTTCCCTGCTCTCTGCCCGCGGATATCGTACTTCCTTCCAGTGAAAGTTTCTTGTATTGGTCTCGGATGCTTTCATTCTCCAAATTCCAAATAACATAGACTGAAATTCCTTCACACCTTTGCAGCTGGCATGCAAATGAAGTTGAGTATAGAAGAGAAGTACATAAGCTTTAATAACAATAACTACATTTCATCTGTATTTTGACGGAAGATACACCAATATTACAGAACGAAATGGCAGTTTTGTAAACGTTTCAGTTTATGTCTTATTGAGAGCTTGTTGATGTCATAGACTACAAGAGATATTGTTTGTCGAAATAATTAAGAGGGAAATGGCAGTGTCCGTACGAACGATTGGGTTTTCAAGGAGTTAAAAGCAAACGCCTTCAGCAAATTGAAGAGGGAAAATACCCCACCCTCTACAAGTGACCGTTTCCCCATCTCAACGTAATGAGTCCCGACTTCCATTACAAAGCTCAAAGCCCTTCTCGCCTATTATACTTTTGGAGATCTTGAGTGAGTAAATGCAAACATTTTAGCCTGAAAACTGACCTATAACCCTAAATGATAATAAATAATAATTATACAATAAATAATAATTGAAAAAGTAAATACCACGTTGTTTGAGAGCTTGAAATGTTTTCATACACTGACACCTAGAGGGTTTCAAACGATGTGATTGTATTTTTCCAAGTTACAGCGACACTTAAGATTCAAATGAAGAGCCCTAGATCTCTCAGTACTACAATGATATCTCTAAGTCCAAACCGTTACTCCTTTGGAACCTACAGTTAGGCCGTCGTCGTTAGCAATTTATTCGTTAATTCGATGTAACAGACTGTCCTTCCTAACCGTATCAGCCAGGAGACAACTGAGCATCTCTGTTTAGAGTGACTTTCGACCCTCTTGTAAACAAGTGACAACGGGAGATTATATGTAATTTGAAAAAAACAAAAGTGCCTTCCTTGACGACGAAAGCTCTGGACTTATATAATTTCCTTCTCCACTTTCATACTTGACTTCCCGTTCTATCTTCCAGATTCTACCTTTAATTCTACGCTCCACATCCCACTCGCCCCTTTCCCTCAACAGACAGCCACCGTCCCTGAACCTCCCCCTGCCCCCCCTTACCCCTCAACATCCACATCCCCTCTCGTTGGGCTCTTGTATCGTAGTGACTGGGGAATCAATACTCCCAGCACCCACTCCCCACCCCCGCTTCTCCCAACCACCTCCTCAGGCATTCGGTAGTGTCCACATGTAGTTGCTCTGAATAGCTACTCCCTGTCCCGTACACTTTTTTTTTAACATCACAGATCATTATTAGAAGGGTAATTGGACATTATTACCACCAAAGGTCCTACATGCTTTGCCTATTGCCGCGCTAAGGACTTTAATCCTATTCTATGAGCGCCTGTGTCTCTGAGGGTGTATTTTCTTCTATTCACCTACTCTACGTATACATCAACGTTAGTGGCTGCTGCTGGATATACACTTTAGAACACCTAAAATGCATAAAGCACGAATATGCGATTACGTAGAGGTTAAGGGAGAAAATTAAAACTACAAGCAATATAGTCTAACGATACCAAGTTGTGCTTCCCTTGACCCGATATTTCACCAAATTTAAGAATGAATCATCGTTAGATGACAGGAAACTATTCTCAAACCCATATAAGTTATTTCCTTGATGGATACAAAGTAAGCAGTTAGCAGCGCACAGCCCCGGTAGGACGCGACGTAAAGAGATGCTGCTGCTAGGATCCCCCGGTCCTAGGAAGGTGAACAACAGATCTCGCATATAAGAGAAATATCCTGAAATTGACGTAAATCGATTTAGCAGTTTAAAGAGGAAAATACATCTCCCAGCTAA